>NC_090321.1:28810510-29117127 GCF_040869045.1 Eurosta solidaginis
TCAGTTCGCATTTTTTTTGGCTTTTATTCGTAGTAAAAAGCTGATTAATTTCAAAAAAGTGCCTAAAATGCGGAAAAAGATTGTGTTGTAATTCGTTGTAAATATTTTATATGTCTCGAATACCTAAGCAAATAAGAGTACCTTAGGTTCGCTGTACTATTTACATGTTTAATGGTTAAATAATTTTATTTATTTTTTTAATGGTTAAATAAAGTTTACTCAAGTATAAAGTTTTGTAATGAATGAGCAGTTGAGTGGTGCTGTCCTCACATACAATAAAAAAAGCTACAAAAATAGCCCTAAAGTTTAAAGCTTATAAGTTGAGAGTCCCCAAACGAATATTTCTTTTTATATCAGCTGAAACTGTTATTTGGTAAATTGTTGTAGTTGTAGCGATAAAGACACTGATGACGGTCCTTTGCTAGATATAGTTCAGGTACGTTCCTCTAATAGGCACCGTTAGGGTACAAGCGCGACCATATCGGGAACGATTTAATATGACCACATTGAACCTTCTACAAACTAAACAGGCCCCAAATTCCAGCTTTCGCTTACACTAAAACTCTATCGCCTAAAATCTCTTAAAAGGTTTCAGTTGTGCAGAAAATTATGCAATATTTATTACCACGCCACAAGGAATAACAGCCTTATTTATATACCTTTACATAGGGCTTAGGCGGTTATAGCAAGACTACATGATACTTAATGTTGCATTATTTTCTGCGAACTTAATACTGATAGAGTTTTAGCATGAGCGAAAGCTGGAATTCGGGGCAGGACATCGAATGAAATCCAAAAAAAAAAGAAATAAACAATTTGTTCCCCAGATCTTCTTAGGCCATTTTTTTTACTACAGCACAAGCTGACTGGAGTTAAGCCTTACAGGTTTAGCTTGAGCCCGGTTTTCAGTTCAAATTTAAGCGGCAATTGCAGTTGTGCTCTGACAGACACTGCTAACATCAAATACGACTGCTAATCTCAGTGTTAGTGCCCAACGTGGCATTATTAAACTTTAGTCATCTTTCTTGAAAAACCGGGCCTTGACATAAGCTTTATTGGGGATGGTACTTTTCCTTCTTGTTTTGTCAATAAAGACACTCCCAGAAGAATATAGGGATTGTAACCGATGGTGATGGTCCTTTGGCGGAAACTGATCCAGTACGCTCTGGAAACAACCACCACTAGATTTTGGTAACTATTTTTTATCATCAACATTCGCACCGCACACCGGATGGCTGATCATAGGCCTTAGTTGGCAACAGCAAAAAGGAGGTATTCATCCCTACGAAAGGGGGATCCACACAATCATTAGCAAGACGTTTGGTGACGAGCAAAAAAAAAAAACAAGCACTTCAACGAAATATCTGACAGTGAAGCTAAACCCACCTTTTCGGTCCTTAAACAAAGGAACCTGCAAAACGTCTGTGCACATAATAACGGATCTGAGTAGAATAATCGCAAACACTGGCGGTCAAAGGCAATGTACAAGAAAGCTGATTGCATCTTCCTCGTATCTTATATTCTTATATGGTGCAGATATCTGAGCGGATGCAATGAAATAACGGAAGTACCGAGCCATCCTCATCTTGGTCTTCCACATAGGGGCGATGCAAATAGCTTCGGGTTACCGCACGGTTTCCACAGAATCTGTCTTGGTCACTGCGGGAACCATAAGGATATGTATATTTTCTCGCTGAGGAAAAAAAGCAATATACGACAGCGGATCGGAGGCGAGTAGAGATGCTGTTGCCATATAGGCAAGACCAGAATCGATACGACCCTTCCAGCAACAGTGGTGTAGCAGCATTCCAGGAAAGTAAACTAGGGAACTAATTCCAGTATTTTACCCATTGTTGAAGCGACCAAATGGAGAGGTTGACTTTTTCATGACTCAATTTCTAATTTGAAGTACATCCAGGGCTAAGCAGATAGATCGCCTGCATGCTTATTTGCAGGAAGATAACTTCGCAGAGGGGGCAGTATTAGGTCACCAAATCGGTAAGTTGTTGTGGAAGCTCAACATAGGGGGGGGGGGGAGTGAAAAAGGCATCGACGGTACTTTGTGCATGTAAGAGAATGCTGGGATGTACGTGGGGATCATCGTGCTCTCCCTCGTTGGACATTAACTGCGATAGTATAGCCTATTCTATACTATAGAGTTCTTATTTGGTTCACGCTCACTTAAAAAAAAGAACTTTCTTTCAAAATTAGAGTTGCTACCAATGCTAAGCATAATGAAAGCCGTAAAGACAGCGCGGAAATATGCACTGCATGCCATTCTGAACATTCCACCTGTAGACCTTGTGACGAGAAACATAGCGTAAAAAAATGTAGTCAGACTTAATACCTCGGGTCAGCTTGAGCGGAGCCAATACAGCCATAGTAAAATAGCGTCATCAAATATTCGACGTGCAATTTGCCTAGTTTCCTACTTGCGCTTCGGTGGGTCTCTTAGAGCCACAATAAAGGTTGAAGGCAGGTGCAGGTTTAGATTGAAGGTGCCAAAATAATTGAAGGAGTAGATTCTGCCTTATACTGCGCAGATTTACAAATATGTAAATAAATCCTGCAAGCTGCAGATCACTGTTGTGTTGTTTTAATGCAAATATCCGTGATTAAAGCAGTAGAAACCTTTGGGAAAATAGCTTAAGCTGAAGCTGCGTTAATTTTGAAATTGATAACCATGCGGCAAATAAGGCAATAATCTGTCATAGCACAACATCTAAAAGTTTGTTGGAGTGCAAGCAAGCCCTGGAAAGAAACAGTATAGGGAGCAATATACGCTTATATTGGGCATATGGGAATAGATGGAAATGAAGGAGAGGAGAAAACGGTAGAGCTCTTTGTGTTCTCGTGCCCAGCGCTCGTAATGCTAACACTTCTGCTATTAGGAGTGGCAAAGCTATCAGATCTAGAATCAGCAAGTAGCATAGGCACTAGAAAGTTTCAAGAGAATGGAATTTTTTATAATATACACTAGAAGACCCGGCAGACGTTGTCCTGCCCTAAATTTGGCCTATCTTCATACATTTTAATAAGCTTTTTCCGTCTGAGTCTGCCCTCCCCCCTCTTCAATTTTTCCTAATCCTTTTATTCACTCCTCCCTCCGTCTTTTTCGCTTCATCTATCTCCATCTTCGTCTCATTCTATCTCTTTCTCAATCTCCTTCTCTCTTTTCTCTTCTCTAAATTCCTTCTCATTCTTCTGCATCCCTTATTGCCTCTCCCAGAGGGTGGTACGTATTTTATTCCAGTCCCACTCCGAGTCTCAGTCCCAGTCCCACTCCAAGTCTCAGTCGCAGTCATAGTCCTAATCCCAGTCCCAGTCCGTTTCTGGATAATATATTACTCTATCCTAAAACACTCATCAACAGTTTTCATTTAACATCCATATTGTATAAACACTGTCTAGCCATTTACTGGACCACGTTTTGGCCTATATCTCGAGACCTTAGTTACCCAGGGGTATGAAAATTACCCTATACTAAAGCACTCATCAACAGCTTTCATTTGTTATCCATATTCTAAAACACATTCTAGGGGTACTCAGTTCCACGTTTAGGCCTATATCTCGAGACCCTGTATGTCGATCGCAACCAAACCGATGTAGTAACCACCTCGAGAGGTTTACGCAACTTGTGTGACAGTTTGAACAAAATCGACCAACGCATCTCTTCAAACACCGGCGCCAAATAACACACATTTTAGCCTTTCTTTTTATATATACATATATAGAATTTTATTTTTCACACCTCACTATAATATTAAGAAGAAATGCAGATTTTCGTTGCTTTTGAAATTCGGCTTAAAAATTGCACATGGAATAACTAAAGACTCTCCTGAATTAAAAAAAATGTCATAGTACCTCTAAATCGCGGGCCACCTCAGAAACCCCCCCTCTCGGCAGGCCTGGTGATGTGCTATACTTGATATCGTTCGCTATAATATTTTTTATTGATAAGCACGTTGTTTAACTAAACACCAACCAATTACACGGAAGTATATCCGCACCCCTGAAAATGTGAGTGCCGGCGCGTATACGTAACATTTTATTATTATGTATAAAAACAAAAAAAAAAAAAATGCAATAAAATAATATTGTGTCTATAAACTGAGATACACCCTATCCTATCTTTCAAGATAGATGAAACTACACAAGGTTTGCAAAACAAATTCAAAATCGGTTCAGTAGTTTAGGAGTCCATTTGCGCCAAACATAGTGACACGTGATTTTTTTATATTAAGATATGTTCTGGTGTCTAAAAGGGTTTTCCAATTTGGCATTTGAGCAATTTGTGATAAAACTTTGACTCATTCTTTTAAAGTGAGGTCCTCCCGGACAAGTGAGTGCAACCAAACCTAACCCAAACTCTCAACACTACAGGATCAAATTTGTTTTATTTACGTAATTATCACCCAGACGGCTTTCTTGAATTGAATATTTCTCAGAATATTTTTAAACAATTTCAAATATTCCATAATCAATTTGTTATATCAATCATGTTCATAATAATATTCCACCCACGCGATTATTATAACAAAAGTGCTATGAAAGATTCTACAAGCTAAGCAAAAAAAATTTCTATATACATATTTAGGTTATTTTTAATGATGCATGAATTTGTGAAAATTAAAGTACTAAATCAAAACAGACATTGGAGAGTGTATCATCTGTTTAACAACAAATAAATATTTGGCTTGTAGGTCGTGGCCAAAATTGATAGTGGGTGGTGGTAAAACGACGCCCACAAAAATATAGCACAAACCAGAAAAAATTACTAACGTATTTCATTAAATTTTCATTCATGCGCGTCAACTCTTTTGCGCTTCTTTTGACAACTGTGTAAACATATGTTAGCATTTGTACTTCCGCTAATATGAAATGCAAAGAACGCCAATAAATATGTATTTATGGCACACTTGAAATAACTTTGGCACGCCTTTGTTTTAGCCCAAGAATGATAAATATGTGCATTAATAGATGCCATCAAAAAACAAGTTGTTTGGTGAATGCGGTAGAAAAATAAAATAAACACAAATTAGTAAAGTTAATATTTCAAAAATCTAGTGCTCTATTAGCATTCAAATAAATAAAAAAAAATTGTGGCGCGAGTAGTGGCATACCAGGGCATTGGGCCAAGTTCTTTGTTATGTGTGTGAAAATAAATTCCCGCACACACCAACCAACTAATATGTAGAGTGCAAACCGCAAATATTTTATTGAAACAAATTTTCGCTTTTATTTTTCAAAAACGCCGACATTTTTTGACAGCGCGTGAATTTTAACAATTCTCAAAACTGACAACACAAAACTAACAAAAGTGTCATGTATCAGTTGTCATTTTAAATTGCTTTTGCCTTTTTAATTTATGACTTCCATTTGGTAGTGCGGATGTGAAGAAATTCTTATATTTTAGTTTTAATAATAAATATGTACATAGGTCATATGCATTTGCAAAGTCCAATTTCCTTAATAACATACATACAAATGAATATTTTGTGACATTGTTTGAGATTGTTGTGACTTTATTTCAAAAAGCTTTCATATGACAAGTCAAAACATTTATATGTAAATACATGTTTATATGTATTTGTTTAAAAAATTAATGGAAAATAGTGCGTGTCCCATTGTTTGGACGAACATATTTTCATATCAAATTAAGGCCGCGCTACAATGACATTTTTCATAAAGATGCGTTTAACACAAGCTTATGCATTCCAATAACATCGCCACAATCAACCAAGATGTTGCGTTTGTAAATATGACGGAACTTCTGACTTGGCAATTGAAGTTTATTACGCCTTGCCCATTCACATACAAAATTTCGCGAATCACTGTTGTAAACATTCTCCCTATACAGCAAAAACACTTGCTAACATATTTTGTGTCAATTTCGATAGTTATATTGCAGCTTTTAATTGTGAAAAATGTTAGAAAATTTACCAACCAGTAGGAAAAATAGTTTCACTTGCAAAGTGTGCTTACACCCTTAGCCAAAGCAAATGTCAAATTCTTCTTCTTATGATTTACTTGGAACAAAATTGGGGAGTTGGTTACTTTTTAATATCAGATGGCGCCAGTGTCGCTCATTCTACCATTCTCCATAAAAATAAGTGGAATCTACTCATAATGCATAAGCTGGTGTTAAACTCATCTATATGAAAAACTGCTTATATGTCGGAGCTATTAAGTTTTGAAAACAACTCTAATGGCACATTTATATTGCCGTCATGGCTGCCGTGAAGGTTGAGCCTCGATGCTGCCTGTGACTGGAGCTTCGAAAATTCTCAAGTGAAATGCCGCATAGTTTTCATGTTGAAGCGGTGATGCTAGCATCGAATGTTCCCAGCAAAAATTCGCATAAGCGGTTGTAAGCAATAAGGAATACTAGTTTTACTCCTGATAGATGAGCCTCAGCATAAGTTAAATAACGCACATCATACGCATTTTAATAAACCTTATCCCTAAGATAAATAAAAACAAATAAGGAAGGTTAAGTTCGGGTGTAACCGAACATTACATACTCAGTTGAGAGCTATGGTGACAAAATAAGGGAAAATAACCATGTAGGAAAATGAACCGAGGGAAACCCTGGAATGTGTTTGTATGACATGTGTATCAAATGAAAGGCATTAAAGAGTATTTTATGAGGGAGTGGGCCATAGTTCTATAGGTGGACGCCATTTAGGGATATCGCCATAAAGGTGGATCAGGGTTGACTCTAGAATTTGATTGTACGATATGGGTATCAAATGAAAGGTGTTAATGAGTATTTTAAAAGGGAGTAATCCTTAGTTCAATAGGTGGACGCCGTTTCGAGATATCTCCATAAGGTGGACCAGGGGTGACCCTAAAATTTGTTTGTACAATATGGGTATCAAAAACAACAGGTGCTAATGAGTATTTTAAAAGGGAGTGATCCTTAGTTCCATAGGTGGACGCCGTTTCGACCACCTTTATTGCGATACCTCGAAAAAGCGACCACCTATACAGCTACCACCGCTCCCTTTTAAAACCCTCATTAATACCTTTAATTTGATACCCATATCGTGGAAGGTGGAACAGGGGTGACTCTAGAATATGTTTGTACGATATGGGTATCAAATGAAATGTGTTAATGAGTATTTTAAAAGGGCGTGGGGCTTAGTTCTATAGGTGGACGCCTTTTCGAGATATCGCCGTAAAAGTGGACCAGGGGTGACTCTAGAATGTGTTTGTACGATATTGGTATCAAATTAAAGGTATTATTGAGAGTTTTAAAAGGGAGTGGTGGTAGTTGTATATGTGAAGTCGTTTTTCAGATATCGACCAAAATGTGGACCAGGGTGACCCAGAACATCATCTGTTAGATAGCGCTAATTTATTTATATATGCAATACCTGCCAAGATTTCAAGGGTTTTTATTTCGCCCTACAGAACTTTTACATTTCCTTATACTTAATATGGTACGTGTCACAACAATTTTACAAAGTTTTTTCTAAAGTTATATTTCGCGGCCACCGTGGTGTGATGGTAGCGTGCTCCGCCTATCATACCGTATGCCCTGGGTTCAACTCCCGGGCAAAGCAACATCAAAATTTTAGAAATAAGATTTTTCAATTAGAAGACAATTTTTCTAAGCGGGGTCGCCCCTCGGCAGTGTCTGGCAAGCGCTCCGATTGTATTTCTGCCATGAAAAGCTCTCAGTGAAAACTCATCTGCCTTGCAGATGCCGTTCGGAGTCGGCATAAAACATGTAGGTCCCGTCCGGCCAATTTGTAGGGAAAAATCAAGAGGAGCACGACGCAAATTGGAAGAGAAGCTCGGCCTTAGATCTCTTCGGAGGTTATCGCGCCTTACATTTATTTTTTTTTTTTATATATTTCGCGTCAATAAACCAATCCAATTACCTTACCTTGTTTTATCCTTTTTTTGTATTTGGAATAGAATTATGGCATTTTTTTCATTTTTCGTAATTTTCGATATCGAAAAAGTGGGCGTGGTCATAGTCGGATTTCGTTCATTTTTTATACCAAGATAAGGTACGTTCAGATAAGTACGTGAACTAAGTTCAATAAAGATATGTCGATTTTTGTTATCGTGTTAACGGCCATGCGGGAGGACAGACGGACAACTGTGTATAAAAACTGGGCGTGGCTTCAACCGATTTCGCCCATTTTCACAGAAAACGTCATAAAATCTATGCCCCTACCAAATTTCAAAAGGATTGGTAAATTTTTGTTCGACTTATGGCATTAAAAGTATCCTTGACAAATTAAACGAAAAAGGGCGGAGCCACGCCCATTTTGAAATTTTCTTTTATTTTTGTATTTTGTTGCACCATATCATTACTGGAGTTGAATGTTGACATAATTTACTTATATACTGTAAAGATATTAAATTTTGTGTTAAAATTTTACTTAAAAAATTTTTTTTTTTTTAAAAGTGGGCGTGGTCCTTCTCCCATTTTGCCAATTTTTATTAAGCGTATATATAGTAATAGGAGTAACGTTCAAATTTCATCATGATATCTTCAACGACTGCCAAATTACAGCTTGCAAAGTTTTAAATTACCTTCTTTTAAAAGTGGGCGGTGCCACGCCCATTGGTCAAAATTTTACTAGTTTTCTATTCTGCGTCATAAGTTCAACTCACCTACCAAATTTCATTGCTTTATCTGTCTTTGGTAATGAATTTTTGCACTTTTTCGGTTTTTCGAAATTTTCGATATCGAAAAAGTGGGTGTGGTTATAGTCTGATTTCGTTCTTTTTAAATAGCGATCTGAGATGAGTGCCCAGGAACTTACATACCAAATTTCATTAAGATACCTCAAAATTTACTCAAGTTATCGTGTTCACGGAGAGACGGACGGACGGTCGGAGGGACATGGCTAAATGATTTTATTTTTTCGCCCAGATCATGTTGATAGAAGTCTATATCCATCTCGATTAGGTTGTGCCGTTACGGGGTAACGTTATGGGAAAAAATTGATATACTCTATGAGCTCCGTTCAGCTGAGTATAAAAATAGGTAGGTACTTTGCGTGAGGTTGCAAAGTTTCACGTTTTTTGTGGTCTGCATGTAAAAACTATGACCACGAATCACTTATTTAAACAATCCATGACGTAAGCGTAAGCACTTGGTGAAATTTGAAGATTCTAGCTGTGAAAATGGGGCAATAGTCACGAAAAGCTTCTCATTTGAACAATCGGTTGTGGGGTATATATGCTATATATAACACCGATCTCATTCATTTTTTTAGACAATAATATTTGCAATATACGAAAGCATATGTGACCTGGAATCATGAAACGACCCTATTGTGCGAAAATACCGTTGTTCACTTTTTGAGTGATTCTTAAAGGAAATTTAACGCTGTTTCCAATGGAATAAACCGTAGTTTTCTATCTTTCTTAGTCGCATTTAAAGCCAATTAGACCACATTTTTTTAAATATTTCGATACATGCGCCACATATCGGAGGTTTTATTTATTATTGCATTGTCATCGGGTTCTGAACTATATTCCAAGTTTCAAGCTTGTAGCTTATCGGGAAGTTACTTAAATTTTAATTACAAAATTCGTTCACAACGGCCGGCCGCTATACAGAGTCAAGCTAAACAACAATTTTAAACGCGTTTTTCTCGAAAACTTGATTCCGCACAATAGGGTCGTTTCATGATTCCAGGTCACATATGGTGAAGTTTGAAGCTTCAATCTAATAAATTGACGAAGATATGCCAAAGTCCTCTTTTATGAAAAATTGGTTATATGGGGGATATATACTATAGGGGTGCGATCCGGCCGATTCCGACAAATGTCTAATCGGACACCTAAATATACCCGCTCACAAAATTTTATCAAGATATATCAAAAATTGTGAGACTAGTTTACATACAAACACAGACCGACATGGCTAAATCAACTCAGCTCTTCATCCTGATAATTTCGGTATACTTAATGGTGGGTCTATCTATTTTTCTTTAATGACTTACAATTTTGAGATTCGTGACGAAGTTAATACACCATTTCATTTTCGTGGAAGGTATAAAAACAAAATTCATAAAAACTTGGAAAGTAAACTTCCCCCTAATAATCACAGGATCAAAATCGGTTTTGGGCCCTTATAGTGATAAACGGAATTGCGATTTTTGGTAGTAATCATTTTGATCAATTGACCAAAGTAGAAACACTGCTTATTGCATGTACCAAAAATTTTGCCATTCCATGACTATTATCGTTACAAATACATTACAGTTATAGGCCCATTTTTCTATAATTGTGGATTATTTCTTATTCGAAAATAATAACTATGTAGTTTCTTTAACAGATAAGCAGTGGTGCAGCCCACTTACGGGCATAACATTACACGTTTGTTAATTAAATGAGTAAGCAGCTCCCCACTATCAAATTTGCTTTTTAAGTTATTTAACAACAAGTCAAATCTCCTTAGACATCCAGATATTTTCACCGCTTCAACACACCTGTCTGCCGCTGCTGGCCTATTTGTTTTTGTAAACGCCCTTTTGTTAGGTAATCACGCTTCATGTACAGAAGTCAACGCGCACAAATGCTTGTGTGCTAGCGCATAGCGTGGAAGCATAGAAGGGCAGACTGCGCCAATATATTTGTCTTTTATAGAGAGGGTGGCTTGTTGATAAATTTAAAGTAGAATCTGTACTATTTCACTGATCGATTTCCGCCCAGAATTTTGGTAAGTACAACAGAAAAAGAAAAAGGAAAAAAAAAAATAAGTGGAAGCACTATGAACGGATTAAGTATATGAACCAGCAAACTCAATTCTTGGGTTAAGTTAGGTATGGTTGAAAGGACTGTGCCAGGTAATTAGTTTCCCAGCTCGACAGTTATGTCACTGATAAAGAAAACATGTTAACTTGAATCTAGCCACCTCGTGAAGTCAAAAAACTAAACTATCGCCCATATATGAAGTTTGAAATTTATGAGATAACTGGTACTAAAGAGAATATTTATGACATCAACATGAGGATGTAGCGCAAGTGTATTGAAAAATAGTTTGTCGAAATAGCTTAACTCAGAACAAGAATTTTTTGGGCACGTCGTTTTGAAAATTTGTCTTGGATAGTTGGCTGTAAAAATTGGATTCACTAGAATAAGTATTTATTTAGAAATTTCTTCTTAAAATATCGAAAATAAAGAAAAAAAAAACTTAATTTAGGGATATTGAAAAAATTGCACACGCCTCTTTATCCGTTCGCTGCTGTCACTATCTGATGATCAGAGTTAGGATTTTAAGGCATTTGCCTATTTTGTCTGTTTGGTCCTATCTGTAAATTAAATCAAGAATTACGCGTTTGACATCTTTTTTATTAAAAATATAAATTTTTATTTTGCCTTTTTTGTGCATTTTTTGATTTTATCGCCTTTTTCCGCCTTTTCTAGGTGCTTTGGTGGTATATTAACTTTGGTCCGATGTTTGTAACGTTGAGAAATATAGAGGATAGACCCGCCATTAAGTATACCGAATCGATCAGGGCGACGAACTGAGTTGATATAGGCTTGTCCGTCTGTCCGTCCGTCTGTCTGTTTGAACGCAAACTAGTCCCCCAAATTTTGAGATATCCCAATGAAATTTGGCACAAGAATGTATTTTTGTATTATATCAGACATTTGTCGGATCCGGAAGGATCGGACCATTATAACTTATATCTCCCATACAACCGGTCGTTCAGATAAGACGATTTTGGTCATTCCTGTCGCAATTTAGAAAGTATAAACGTGAAACTCTGTGATATATATTTTAATATATCATAGAAGCTTTCCTGAAAAAATCACTTTGATCGGAGCTCTATGTGTATAGTATATACCTATCCCATACAACCGATCGTTCAGTTAGAAAGATTTTTGGCCATTTCTCCCTTAGTTTCCAATATAAAAACGTGAAACTTGGTGATATATATTCTAATATATCATAGAAGATTTTCTGTAAAAATCATTTCGATCGGAGCTATAAATAATATATATACCATACAACCGATCGTTCAGATAAGGGGGTTTTTTGCCATTTTTTATTTTATATTTATCTTAAAAATAGTTTAGGTATGTACATCTGTTCACTATATATTTCTTATCTTATACGTCCGATTATTTGGAGGTTACGAATGGGTTAAGATTATTGTTCCTCCCCATTCATGAAAGGTATGAAGTCTTCGGCACAGCCGAAGATAGTCCCGCCCGTACTTGTTATATTTACCATGCATTGCCTTACGGAATATTTATATAAAATCGTTTTAATTTCAATATTTTCAAGTGCAGAAGACACTTTTATTTCAGGGCGATTTAAATTTACTTAAAAGTTGGATTTTAGAACGTAGATTTACATCTTTTTTTATTAAAAATATAAATTTTTATTTTGCCTTTTTTGTGCCTTTTTTGATTTTATCTCCTTTTCCGCCTTTCTAGGTACTTTGCCTTTGAAATTAAAACGAAATTACATAAATGTTGAGTTTAAATATGCACGGTGTACGAATGAGTAGTGGATTAGCGTAGTATATACTAATATTGGTAATTTAATAATTAATATTTAGGTGAGCCAATAAATAATGTATTGGAAGCGCTGCAGAATATAGAAAACAATTTAAAACAGGCAGAGGGCCAGTAGCTACAACAATATTGGAAAAATTTAACATACTATTTCAAGCGAATCAAGGTCTGCAAGTGATACAAAAATTGCCGGGATTGTGAATGGTGAAAAGTCGGTAGCATTGTCAGAAAATATAACCGCAAATGAGGTGGAGTTTTTGAATTGGGCACCATTAGTCTATGTGGTTGGTGAGTGGAGTTTTAGTTCATTCAAATCAATGCTTCGCGATAATCGTATGAGGTTATTACCCGAAAATTTTGCAATGCATTTAGTGGCACTGTGCTACTATGATAGCAAGGGTGAAAGATCATAGTAAACATCTGTATATATTTTTAAATATATTTAACGGTAAGTAAACCTGTGTTATAAAAAATTGAAAAATAAATGCCTTTTTTATGCCTTTTTTGAAAACTCATTTTGCCTGTTTGCAAATTTTTGTTGCCTTTAAATCCTAACCCTGCTTATGATGATGGCAATTCAAATTGAAAATTACTGCATTATGCCCATCTATGCTAAGAAGATAAATTCCAGCCTATACGCTTCACTAAATTTATCTACCATCAAAATGAGATGCAAACGTCATACAGCGATAATGTCTACACCCGCAACACTAAACTTGCCTGAAAAGAAGAAAAATAGTATACGGCCAGCTGTATTTAAGCGGAATATCTAGTCACTGAACGCTACCTGGTAGATGCATGCTTAATACAATAGCTAGTTTATGCAATGCACACACTTATCTAAGTTGATAGCATGTTAAGTACTTGTAAGCACATTTAACAAAAGTCATTTATTTTAGCAAGGCATAACTCATAGTTACATAGTGCAGATAGGTGATAAGTATTTCTTGCTTGTGTACTAACAAGCATTTTTATTGTATGTTTATTCTCATTTATTTTGTATTTTTTCAACAGTTAATTAGATGCTTTTGTTTTTGGTGCTGGTGATGGTTTTTGTATAGAAACTGAAATTTTATTCATTTAAGCATTTGTTTTGAATGCAGAATTTTTGACTCTATGAAAATATTATGATAACTTCATTATGGTCGCATTTTCTATGGCTCTGAAGCGTATTATTTATTAGCGGTAGTTTTAGACGTCAACGCAAGAATTTTAATATATTTTTGGTTAAATGAATAAGGACGTTTAAATGTTGCGCGCCCTAAGCTGTAAGTACTTAGTTCTAGTTAACGTTTGTTGCAATCAAGCGAAATTTGTTTGGATAACTCCCCTTTTTTCAGTTTTATATTTTAATTTATTTAATTTTCTATTTGTTGAAAGACCAGCACTACTGCTTTTGGTAGTTTTTCCACGCGATGCATATATATTTATTTGCATGTACATATATACATTTGTGTGCATAGTAATCTACATGTTTATCTGTTCATATGTTTTTATACTCAGTTGAGCAGAGCTCACAGAGTATATTAAGTTTGATTGGATAACGGTTGGTTGTACATATATAAAGGAATCGAGATAGATATAGACTTCCATATATCAAAATAATCAGGATCGAAAAAAAATTTGATTGAGCCATGTCCGTCCGTCCGTCCGTCCGTTAACACGATAACTTGAGTAAATTTTGAGGTATCTTGATGAAATTTGGTACGTAGATTCCTAGGCGCTCATCTCAGATCGCTATTTAAAATGAACGATATCGGACTATAACCACGCCCACTTTTTCGATATCGAAAATTTCGAAAAACCGAAAAAATGCGATAATTCATTGCCAAAGGCGGTTGAAGCGATGAAACTTGGCAGATGGGTTGAAGTTATGACGCAGAATAGAAAATTAGTAAGATTTTGGACAATGGGCGTGGCACCGCCCACTTTTACAAGAAGGTAATTTAAAAGTTTTGCAAGCTGTAATTTGGCAGTCGTTGAAGATATCATGATGAAATTTGGCAGGAACGCTACTACTATTACTATATATGTGCTAAATAAAAATTAGCAAAATTGGATGAAGAACGCGCCCACTTTTTAAAAAAAATTTTTTTTAAATTCAAATTTTAACAAAAAATTTAATATCTTTACTGTATATAAGTAAATTAAGTCAAAATTCAACTCCTATAATGACATGATGCAACAAAATACAAAAATAAAAGAAAATTTCAAAATGGGCGTGGCTCCGCCCATTTTCATTTAGTTTGTCTAGAATACTTTTAATGCCATAAGTCGAACAAAAATTTACCAATCCTTCTCAAATTTGGTAGGGACATAGATTCTATGACGGTAACTGTTCTCTGTGAAAATGGGCGAAGTCGGTGGAAGCCACGCCCAGTTTTTATACACAGTCCACCGTATGTCCTTCCGCTCGGCCGTTAACACAATGACTTGAGCAAAAACCGATATATCTTTACTAAACTTAGCCCACCTACTTATCTGAACTCACTTTATCTTGGTATAAAAAATGGCCGAAATCCGACCATAACCACGCCCACTTTATCTATATCGAAAATTACGAAAAATGAAAAAAATGCCATAATTCTATACCAAATACGAAAAAAAGGGATGAAACATGGTAAGTGGATTGGTTTATTGACGCAAAATATAACTTTGGAAAAAACTTTGTAAAATGGGTGTGACACCTACCATATTAAGTAGAAGAAAATGAAAAAGTTCTACAAGGCGAAACAGCCCTTGGAATCTTGGCAGGAATACTGTTAGTGGTAATGCATATATAAATAAATTAGTAGTACCCGACAGATGATATTCTGGATCACCTGGTCCACATTTTGGTCGATATCGTGAGAACACCTTCACATATACATCTAAGGGCCATCGCTTTTAAAAGCCTCATTAATACCTTTAATTTGATATCCATATCGTATAAACACATTCTAGAGTCACCCCTGGCCCACCCTAATGGCGATATCTCGAAAAGGCGTCCACCTATAGACCTAATGCCCACTGCCTCTTAAAATGCTCAGTAACACCTTTCGTTTGATACCCATATCGTACAAACATTCTAGAGTCACCTCTGGCCCACCCTAATGGCGATATCTCGAAAAGGCGTCCACCTATAGACCTAATGCCCACTCCCTCTTAAAATGCTCAGTAACACCTTTCGTTTGATACCCATATCGTACAAACATTCTAGAGTCACCTCTGGCCCACCCTAATGGCGATATCTCGAAAAGGCGTCCACCTATAGACCTAATGCCCACTCCCTCTTAAAATGCTCAGTAACACTTTCGTTTGATACCCATATCGTACAAACACATTCTAGCGTCACCCTGGGCCACCCTAATGGCGATATCTCGAAAAGGCGTCCACCTATAGAACTAAGGATTACTCCCTTTTAAAATACTCATTACCACCTTTCATTTGATACCCATATCGTACAAACACATTCTAGAGTCACCCCTGGCCCACTCTAATGGCGATATCTCGAAAAGGCGTCCACCTATAGACCTAATGCCCACTCCCTCTTAAAATGCTCAGTAACACCTTTCGTTTGATACCCATATCGTACAAACATTATAGAGTCACCCCTGGCCCACCCTAATGACGATATCTCGAAAAGGCGTCCACTTATAGACCTAATGCTCACTCCCTCTTAAAATGCTCAATAACACCTTTCGTTTGATACCCATATCGTACAAACATTCTAGAGTCACCTCTGGCCCACCCTAATGGCGATATCTCGAAAAGGCGTCCACCTATAGAACTAAGGATTACTCCCTTTTAAAATACTCATTACCACCTTTCATTTGATACCCATATCGTACAAACACATTCTAGAGTCACCCCTGGCCCACCCTAATGGCGATATCTCGAAAAGGCGTCCACCTATAGACCTAATGCCCACTCCCTCTTAAAATGCTCAGTAACACCTTTCGTCTGATACCCATATCGTACAAACACATTCTAGAGTCACCCCTGGCCCACCCTAATGACGATATCTCGAAAAGGCGTCCACTTATAGACCTAATGCTCACTCCCTCTTAAAATGCTCAATAACACCTTTCGTTTGATACCCATATCGTACAAACATTCTAGAGTCACCCCTGGCCCACCCCAATGGCAATATCTCGAAAAGGCGTCCACCTATAGACCTAATGCCCACTCCATCTTAAAATGCTCAGTAACACCTTTCATTTGATTCCCATATCGTACAAACACATTCTAGAGACACCCCTGGTCCACTTTTATGGCGATATCTCGAAACGGCGTCCACCTATGGAACTAAGGATCACTCCTTTCCAAAATACTCATTAACAGCTTTCATATGATACCCATATCGTACAAACATATTCTAGAGTCACCCCTGGTCCACCTTTATGACGATTTCTCGAAAAGGCGTTCACCTATAGAACTAAAGCCCATTCCCTTTTAAAATACTCATTACCACCTTTCATTTGATACCCATATCGTACAAACACATTCTAGAGTCACCCCTGGTCCACCTTAATGGCGATATCTCGAAAAGGCGTCCACCGATAGACCTACGGCCCACTCCCTCTTAAAATGCTCAGTAACACCTTTCATTTGATACCCATATCGTACAAACAAATTCTAGAGTCAACCCTGGTCCACCTTTATGGCGATATCCCTAAATGGCGTCCATCCATAGAACTATGGCCTACTCTCTCTTAAAATACTCTTTAATACCTTCCATTTGATACACATGTCATACAACCACATTCCAGGGTTACCCTAGGTTCATTTTCCTACATGGTGATTTTCCTTATTTTGTCTCCATAGCTCTCAACTGAGTATGTAATGTTCGGTTACACCCGAACTTAGCCTTCCTTACTTGTTTTTTTTCTATTCTACGCACACTTACAATTTAGCATAAATTTACATAATTTTCTACAGCCAGACAGGCGATCAAATGAAGCTGTCAGCTGCTTGTCTCATTTAATATGTATTGTTGTTTGTTTTTGTTTTTTGTTTTTTTTGTTTTTTACAATATAAAAGTGTTACCCAAATTTGGTAATTCCCCCTCGCTAAAAATTCCATATATGTATGTATGTTACAAACTAGCAATATTTCGAAAGGTATCTAAATTTTTATCACATGGTGAAAATATCTTAAATTCCTCTCTATTTAAATGGGAATATGTAATTTTTTTTACAAGAAATTGAAGAAAATTTTCTCAGCGGGGTCGCCCCTCGGCAATGTTTTGCAAGCACTCCGAGTGTATTTCTGCCATGAAAAGCTCTCAGTGAAAACTCATCTGCCTTCAGATGCCGTTCGGGGTCGGCATAAAACAAGTACATAAGTGCAATCCGACCAATTTATAGGAAAAATTAAAGAAAGGAAAACGACGCAAATTTGAATAGAAGCTCGGCCTAAAATCTCTTCGGAGGTTATCGCGCCTTACATTTATTTCATTTTTATAAGAGAAATTGTCACATTCAGAGCAGATAACAAGCGTAATCTAAAAGGCTGCACAACCTCCACTAAACTAAAATTGTAAATTAGATATCGATTATTGCCATCTCAAAAGTTGTTTAACCTTACAGAGTTGCTGAAAAGAAATAACAAATCTGTGAATTATTTATGTGCTTGCGTAAATACGGAATTCCTTTTTTATGCGTAATTAATAGAAAAGGAATGGAAAGAAAGGGAAAGGAAAAATTGAAATGAAGGGAAAGAACAGTAAGAAAGTGAAAGAAAAGTATGGGAAATGAAAAATAGGGTACGTAAGGAAAGAGAAAGAAATTAGGGAAATGGTACGGAAAGAAAAGTAAAGGAAGTGAATGGTAGGGAAAGGAAAGGATCACAACCGTTTTCGAAGAGTTAGGGCTAGGGGGCACAGAATATACTACCGGCAGGTATGTCTCTAGTAAGAGGCAACCAAAATACCCTCATGACTCAAAAGGCTTCCTGAGCAATTTTAGCTTTTGCAACCCAATTTTCAACCTACCCGTGGCAATTCTTGTTTCTTTAGAAGCTCCAAATTCCTAATGAAACTGGAAAATTTGGAGCGTGATGGCCTAGAAGGCCAGAAAAGAGTTTCATAAGTTAGTATGGATGATATGCGGTGACAATCAGCAGTGCCTTCCGAAAGCCCTTTGCCGTTGTAGCATGTTGCCTTTCTTAAACCTCGTTTAGGCATGGTTAGCTGAAAAGAGAATTTTTGCTTCTCTTATGAGCAGGATAAGCTCCGTTTTTGTTGGGCTCACCTCTAGCCATTCTTGCCCTGCCGATCGTGAAATGCCGCAAAGTGCCGTGGAAATGAGCTCGCTTATCGTTGGTAGGAGTTAACTTGTGATCGGAGTCACCCTAAATATTTCTAAAGTTTCATTTATTTCTAGTATCCAAAGAAAGGGCTATAACACGCCGCCCCGAGGTGTGCCTCTGCTAACCATTTTACTAACTGAGCCAGCTCCTTAAGTTGTAGTGACGAGCTCGATTCTGAGCAAAGGAGCGATTCATACAATTATAGAGCCTTAGTTTCCATGTAGTGAAAGTGCTCTACAGATAGCCTCCGTTTGAATGTTGTTAAAGTCACCGTAAATGTCCAGGCTGAACTCATTAGCCAAGTACTCCAGGCCAATAACGCTCACCTCTTTTATTCTTAAAACACTGGAGCTACTTATCGCTCTGCACACAGGGGACAACGCGAATTTTTTTGCTTCTTCAGGGATAAACACCACTCTTACCTCTCCCAGCATCAGATGTTACTTTCCTTATATTATTTTAAAATACTCCTCTTTCGGGGTATATATGGTTACATGAACGTGATAATATCTATATTTTTGAACTCGCTATATCGCATTAAATTTGGTAAAAGAACTACACTCATACCTGCCATCATTTATGTGTGTACTACAACCATGTTTGCATTGAATATGTACATTAGACTGTGTTGGTCAGCATGCGAGAGATGCAAAAGTCTGCTCCCAAATTTTAAGCTTATGCTGAGAGTATCTCTGAAAAAAACTTTTTTTATCCTTTCAAATATATTTGAAATTGTTTTATGTTGTAACTTTGTATTTTGAAATCCTATTTTTTAACTTGATTTGTCATTTTCTTAGCAATAATATTATCCACAATTCTTTTCAATTTTCTGTAGACCTCTGCAGCCGTTTGTCTCATAGTATGTTGAAAAGGAAATCATACTTTAAGGGGCTGAAACTGGTTTAGCAGAAAAAATTATAAGAATACGACTTCGGAACTCAAAAGTACATGGGAAGATATTCTAGAGATTATCAAGACAAGTTTTTGACATGTCAAGTTTAAAAATGAGATAGCAAGTTACAAGGTTACGGCTGTATTTGCATAGATAAGAAAATTAAAAAAAAAAAATTTCCGCCACCTTTTCAACAGAAGCTTTAAATTTAGGGTCGGAATTTTGCACTTATTTTCGACCCAGCCTAATGTACATTTGTTTTTTTATTATAGCAATATTATCCTTATTACATTTTACGCTATTATTATGTCTGCTGGTGCTATTTACTCTTAAAGGTTTATTTTTATACTCAGTTGAGCAGAGCTCACAGAGTATATTAAGTTTGATTGGATAACGGTTGGTTGTACATATATAAAGGAATCGAGATAGATATAGACTTCCATATATCAAAATAATCAGGATCGAAAAAAAATTTGATTGAGCCATGTCCGTCCGTCCGTCCGTTAACACGATAACTTGAGTAAATTTTGAGGAATCTTGATGAAATTTGGTATGTAGATTCCTGAGCACTCATCTCAGATCGCTATTTAAAATGAACGATATCAGACTATAACCACGCCCACTTTTTCGATATCGAAAATTTCGAAAAACCGAAAAAGTGCGATAATTCATTACCAAAAACAGATAAAGCGACGAAACTTGGTAGATCAGTTGAATTTATGACGCAGAATAGAAAATTAGTAAAATTTTGGACAATGGGCGTGGCACCGCCCACTTTTAAAAGAAGGTAATTTAAAATTTTTTTGCAAGCTGTAATTTGTCAGTCGTTGAAGATATCATGATGAAATTTGGCAGGGACGTTACTCCTATTACTATATGTACGCCTAATAAAAATTAGCAAAACCGGAGAAGGACCACGCCCACTTTTAAAAAATTTTTTTTTTTTTTAAGTAAAATTTTAACAAAAAATTTAATATATTTACAGTATATAAGTAAATTATGTCAACATTCAACTCCAGTAATGATATGGTGCCACAGAATACAAAAATAAAAAAAATTTCAAAATGGGCGTGGCTCCGCCCTTTTTCATTTAATTCGTCTAGAATACTTTTAAAGCCATAAGTCGAACAAAAATTTACCAATCCTTGTGAGATTAGGTAGGTGCATAGATTCTACGACGATAACTGTTTTCTGTGAAAACGGGCAAAATCGGTTGATGCCACGCCCAGTTTTTATACACAGTCGTTCGTAGGTCCTTCCGCGTGGTCGTTAACACGATAACTTCAGCAAAAATCGACATATCTTTAATGAACTTAGTTCAAGTACTTACTTGAACTCACTTTATCTTGGTATGAAAAATGAACGAAATCCGACAATGACCACGCCCACTTTTTCGATATCGAAAATTACGAAAAATGAAAAAATGCCATAATTCTACACCAAATACGAAAAAGGTATGAAACATGGTAATTGGATTTGTTTATTGACGCGAAATATAACTTTAGAAAAAACTATATAAAATTGTTGTGACACGTAGCATATTAAGTTGAAGAAAATGAAAAAGTCCTGCAGTGCGAAATAAAAAACCCTTAAAATCTTGGCAGGTAATACATATATAAATAGATTAGCGGTATCCAACAGATGATGTTCTGGGTCACCCTGATCCACATTTTGGTCGATATCTGGAAAACGCCTTCACATATACAACTACCACCACTCCCTTTTAAACTCTCATTAATACCTTTAATTTGATACCCATATCGTACAAACAAATTCTAGAGTCAGGCCTGGTCCACCTTTATGGCGATAGCCCTAAATGGCGTCCATCTATAGA
The DNA here is from genome assembly GCF_040869045.1 of Eurosta solidaginis. Taxonomy (NCBI): domain Eukaryota; kingdom Metazoa; phylum Arthropoda; class Insecta; order Diptera; family Tephritidae; genus Eurosta; species Eurosta solidaginis. The sequence continues at coordinate 28,832,029 of NC_090321.1, forward strand.
ACTATGGTCTACTTCCTCTTAAAATACTCTTTAATACCTTCCATTTGATACGCATGTCATACAAACACATTCCAGGGTTTCCCTCGGTTCATTTTCCTACATGGTTATTTTCCCTTATGTTGTCACCATAGCTCTCAACTGAGTATGTAATGTTCGGTTACACCCGAACTTAACCTTCCTTACTTGTTTTATATCAAATAAATGTTTTTTGTTGTTGTGTTGCGGCATTTTTAAGGTTTATCGTTTATTTCACTGCGGTTGAGCATGTAAAATTTTATTATAAGTGATAAGGAAATTGTAGAACTACAAATACAACTTCATATATTAAATGACTGTAGTAAGGTCTTTTATACGTCGATATATAAAGTTTTACTATGACATGATGTCTGGTAAATCTTTAGATCTCGTACGAATATAAAATCATAGATATTTCATCACTTCGATGTTGGCAGAAGATAATCTCTCAGCAATTTAATTATTTTACATAAACATAAAGACTATTTCTTTTTGCATAAAGTTTTTTAACAGAATGGGAAACCCTAAAGCTGCTGCTGCTCCCTTTAACATATACGACGCACCAGAAGCACCTGCAACAAATCAGGCTGAATATATACCCAGCGCTCAGGAAATGGTTATGTATGCAGTGAAATATTGCAAACCGTTTAAATCTGCTGCACTAGATGGGATGGATCTTGCTCAACTTTTTTACTCTTTGCAGATATCAGCTAACTGGCTGCAGCACATTTATGCCATTTGCCTGGCTCTTAACCAAATTTCGTGTGCATGGCGGAGTGCCACGGGTATTTTAATTCCTTAGGTAGGGAAGGTCTTCCATTACGCGCCATAGAATTACATACTTATCAGTCCTTCTTTCTTCTTACTCATAACCTTAGAGAGGATAATTACCAACGTTTTCGCTGCTTCAATCCATAGCAACCTCATATATGGCTTTCAATACGCATACATCAAGTGTAAATCGACAGAGACTAGGCTGTATAGCTTAGTCTATACTATTGAAACATCTTCGGTCGAAAAGCCATACTATATTTTGGCCATCCTTGATATCGATAAAGTTGGGCATGTCTTATATACTAAACGACACAAACTACCACAGTTACAATTACCCAGAACTAAATGGATTGCGGCCACCGTGGTGTGATTGTAGCGTGCTCCGCCTACCACACCGTATGAACTGGGTTCACACCCCGGGCAAAGCAACATCAAAATTTTATAAATAAAGTTTTTCAATTAGAAGAAAATTTTTCTAAGCGAGGTCGCCCCTCGGTAGTGTTTGGCAAGCGCTCCGGGTGTATTTCTGCCATGAAAAGCTCTCAGTGAAAACTCATCTGCCTTGCTGATGCCGTTCGAAGTCGGCATAAAATATGTAGGTGCCGTCCGGACAATTTGTAGCGGAAATAAAAAGGAGCACGACGCAAATTGGAAGAGAAGCTCGGCCTTAGATCTCTTCGGAGCTTATCGCGCCTAACATTTATTTATTTTATTTAAATGGATTGCGGCTTCACCTGGCAGATAGGGCCAAATTCCTAGGCATATATTTTACGTTATACACGTTTAAAAGATCCATTGGCAAAAAATGAGGACTCAACGCCAAAATAAGCTGATTGATTTTTTCCACGATTAACTATATGACCCATACTTCTGTTTGGTATCGCCGTATGGTTGCAAGCCCTGAGCAAGGCGTTAAACCTAAACTTGTTGGGAAAATTCCACAGCTCTTGTAAGATTAGAATAAGTAGTGCTCTGAGAATAGCGCCTAGCTAAGCTCTTCAGATCAACTTTGACACACTGTCATTGGATCTAGCTAGTAACCGAGGTGCCGCAACGTCAGCCCTGCGTTTAAGAAAGTTGTGCAATTTTAACAGTAAGACTATGGGACACTCTACTATGCTTAACATATACAGTTTTCTTTCTTCTAGCATGGATCGCTGTACGACCATAGCAGTTGCGGAAATCAACTTTATCTGAAACGTTCCCAGTAGCGCTGATTGGGCAAAGGACTTTAAAACTTCTGTCAGGTAATCAAAATGGTTCGAGGAGGAAAAGCAATGTCGTTTTTCCTTGGTATCTCAATGGGCACAATATCAGTAGCCTGATTGTTCCCTCTGAAAGCCACTTAAACCTAACCTGACTTTATGAGGCCTTTTTGAAATAAATTCCCGTTATTGATACATCTTGCCTATAACTTGACCTGCAATATCTCGACATCACTAACACCTTGGTATTAGGGAGGATATTATATTCGCAGTCGCATCGCCGCGCCCAATTTTAACTCTCGTTCATGGGCTCGGGACAATGTGGGCAATCATGCGCATCATCGTCGTTTCACTCTTAAGGACTCACTAAGGCTTGTAGCGAAAACCGAGAGGCGAGCATGCAGACAAGTGTCTGTTTTGATTGTAGCGGATCGCAATGTAAATGTGTAACTTTATTTTTGGTTTGACGCACAATCCGAGTGCATTTCTGCCTTGTAAAACTTTTCGAGGAAACATGTATTTGATGACGTTCCGTGGCGCTATAAAACATATCGCTCCGATTTGAAGGACAAATTACAAAGTAGAACGAAAATAGTAAGAAGAGAATAGTAAGAAAGGCTTAGAATGTGTACTCGGTCATAAGCCTATAAATTTCCTAGCCTACTATTATGTGCTGCGCTTAGAACCTACACGTAAAACCCCTAAAAATGACAAAAAAAAAATAGGAAAAAACATCGGAATAAATTCTCTTTTGTTTTGTGATGACAATTACGGGATATCCTTCACAGCCCAAAATCAAGGAGCTTATATTTGGCTGGTGTGAAATTTCAGGAGAAGTTTCAGATGGTCGCCTATTTCAGCTGGTTGATGCCCACCTGAAGGCAAAAGGCAATGTGTGGGTTTTCTAGGGAAATTAACTTCACCGCTACTAATGTCATTCACGGTTGTGATCGCGTGTCTAGTCGCGATCCGCACCAACATGAGGTTTTTCAACGTAACGTTTATTTGTTCATAAGCTCCAATAGATGATGGGAGGATAAGAGATTATTTTATGAGAAACTAGTAAAGACGTACAATGTCTGTGTCGACATGATAATAAAATCATGCTTGAGTAGTCTAGTAAAGGGCAAGCTCAACCTTGAATATTTGAAATCTGCCAGCCACGCTCGGCTTAAAACATGGTCAGTTGCATTGCCCGCCTCCAGCACAAAAGATATAAAAACTACTTGGACATTCATACAAATAATAGGAAATCACATCGACCGCGTCGTGACCAATAGCAGGATGGCTCGAATGTGTTGCATGTGCTTGCTCTTCGAGGCATGAATATCGATTGGTACTATTATCCTTTGGCTCTGTGCAGCCAATTCGAATTCAGTAAAAGGTCCTGCTATATGGGGCAGAAGCATGGACCATGACAACAGCAGATGAAGCGGCTTTGGTAGTGTTCGAGAGAAAAGTTCTTCGAAAGATTTATGGACCTCTACGCGTTGGCGATGGCGAGTACCGAAGAAGATTTAATGATGAGCTGTACGAGCTATACGCAGACATCAACATAGTCCAGCGAATTAAAACGCAGCGGCTGCGCTGGCTAGGCCATGTTATGCGAATGAAAGATGATGCTCCGGCCAAGAAAGTGTTTCTATCGGAACCCGCCTATGGAAGCAGAGGTAGAGGGCGGCCCCCACTCCGTTGGAAGGACCAGGTGGAAAACGATTTAAACTCCCTTGGTGTCACCAATTGGCGCCGGTTGGCGGAGCGAAGGAGCGACTGGCGCGCCTTGTTGGACGGCCATAACCGTTTAGACGGTTAAGCGCCAATTAAGTAAGTAAGTAAGTTGAGTAGTCTAGTAAAGGGCAAGCTCAACGTTGAATATTTGAAATTTGCCAGCCACGCTCGGCTTAAAACATGGTCAGTTGCATTGCCCGCCTCCAGCACAAAAAGATATAAAAACTACTTGGACATTCATACAAATAATAGGAAATCACATCGACCGCGTCGTGACCAATAGCAGGGTGGCTCGAATGTGTTGCATGTGCTTGCTCTTCGAGGCATGAATATCGATTGGTACTATTATCCTTTGGCTCTGTGCAGCCAATTCGAATTCAGTAAAAGGTGCTGTGATTCAATCAGCTGATTCCTTTTTCTTGATATGTGACGTCGCGCAATGCCATGGTGAAACAAATTCTCTTTTGAGTTGACATTTCGCTGCACAGCGAATTGGATTGAATTCGCCTTGCTATCTCTTTGCATAGCTTTTCCTTGTGTGTTGCAATAAAAATTTACTCAGTGACACAAGAAAAGTTTCTGTCGCGAAGTTTCTTACGAAACCGGAGGCTGGAAATTACTCCGCTTTGATCTTACACTTGTATACTGAGAGAAATTTGATAATGTAGCCGAGCAGAAAACTCACATTTCCCTCCCATTACGTCCCGCTGCTGTAGAAAACAAAGGTTAGGTTAGGTTAGTTTATGGTGGCTGCCCTGCCAGGCACACTTAGGCCATTAGTATTAGGGCCGTTGCGGTACCACGAAAAACACCGTTCGAACCATTTTAAGGACCTGATGAAAGCTACCAGGTCCTTGACGTCATGCTCCACAACCTGGCTCAGATTATCAAGAAATGGAGCTCCCAGAAAGCGCTGCCGTGCTCCGCTCAGTGGTGGGCAGTTGCAAATGAGGTGAATCACCGTTTCCTCCTCCCCATTCTCTTTATAACTCCTACAGCAACGACGGTCGGGCGCTCCTAACCTTTCTGCATGCCTACCTATGAAGCAATTACCCGTTAGTGCCCCACAAATATGGAAATTGTATCCCTTCTTAGGTTGTACAAGTGACGGGATCTTTTAGGATTCCATTTAGGCCAGGTTTCTTTCGATGTTCGACACACCGGTGTTTGTAGTTATCTTTCGTCAGCTTGACCGTAGATGTGCTCTTTTAGCATTAGCTTGCATGTGGACAGGGACATACCTAAGCGTCCTTGTCCAGGAAGAACCTGCCTGGTTGTACCCTGCCTAGAGAGTTCAACTGCAATGAAGTTTCCCTCGATATCCCTATGTCCAAAACAAAGGTTACTAGGGAGAAATTAGAAAGCAGTATGGTTCATGGGATTAAGTGAAAAGTCGTTCTCTAACTAAGCAGTTTTTTTATATTCACTACCACAGAAAAATTTAGTTGTTCCCAAAAAACCAATTTTGCTACGATAAAATTATTGTCAAAATATTTACTTATGCATGCCCTAAGTGCATGAAGGTAGTTTGCATACAAGAACAGGAACAGGAAGTCTTTGAAATTGCTGTTAACTACAACGACAATTTAATTGCATTTGCGTTTGTTTAAGCACATTCCCTTATGCACGTATGTATGTACTGATGTAGATACATATATTTAGAAAGGACTCTCGTTTCTGCATATTTAGATATATGTACATGTGTATGTATGCACATGTGCTAATGTAATTATATAATTCCATTTTTTTGCCTTGCATAAGTTACTTTTTGCGTTGAATGTGTTTTCTTTGTTTTTTTTGCTGCAGCTTACTCTTTAAAATTATAAAAGTAGAATCAAACTACAACTATAATAATAGTTAGATTGTTGCATGCAACAAATGTAATGACACTAACTTAACTAGCAAAATACAGGTAAATATAATACAAAAACAAAAACATAACACATCTACTAAGGATTTTATTCAACTAAAATTTGCATTCGTAAGCAGAAACAATATGGAACTCTATGTTGCAACATGACAATAAGACCTGCGAAGCATGCAACACAGCGTCCCCTTTTCTAAATGAATGTAAAACAAGTAAAGACGGGACTGTCTTCGGCTGTGCCGAAACTTCATACCTTTCATGAATGGGGCTGAACAATAATCTTATCCCGTTCGTAATCTCCCAATAATCGGATGTATAAGATAAGAAATATATAGTGAACAGATGTACATACCTGAATGATTTTTAAGATAAATATAAAATAAAAAATAGCAAAAACCCCCTTATCTGAACGATCGTTTGTATGGGACATATATTACATATAGCTCCGATTGAAATGATTTTTACAGGAAATCTTCTATGATATATTAGAATATATAACACCAAGTTTCACGTTTTTATATTGGAAACTAAGGCAGAAACGGCCAAAAATCATTCTATCTGAACGATCGGTTGTATGGGATATATATTATATATAGCTCTGATCGAAATGATTTTCTCATGAAATCTTCTACGATATATTAGAATAAATATCACCAAGTTTAACGTTTTTATATTGGAAATAAGGGAGAAATTTCCAAAAATCCTTCTATCTGAACAATCGGTTATATGGGATATATACTATATATAGCTCCGATCAAAGTGATTTTTTCAGAAAATTTTCTATGATATATTGCAATATATATCACCTAGTTTCACTTTTATACTTTCTAAATTAAGGGAGAAATGACCAAAAATCTTTCTATCTGAACGATCGGTTGTATGGGATATAATTATATATAGCTCCGATCAAAGTGATTTTTTCAGGATAGCATCTATGATATTGTTACGAATATTAGCAAAACTAAGGGGTCCTGCTATCTCTAAGCCGATGCTGGGCAGTGACGTGAATTCACATCAATAATTCTATCATTGTGTCTACACATACACGTACAGGCAGCGGAGAGGCAACGCACAGACACATGCAGATATCTTATCTGAGGTGCTCCTAAAGGTATGCAATTGTAATTGTGGAAGTATCGCTCACACATAAAAGCGCATGAGGTATGGGAGAAGCTATAAAAATTATACATCTGTAGTTGTAGCTGAGAAATTTATAACTAAATAGTAAGTTCTGGAATTAGAAAAGCCTAGAAATATGCAACAAGGAAATCGGACAGTATAAAAGGGCGGCAACAGTAGAAGCGAGAAGTCAGTTTCGTTTTAACTATCAGTCAGTTTTTGATTAAGCACGCAATCTGTCGGGCAATAATAGATTTTCATTTGAGCTATCAATCAGTTTGGTTATTAAGCAAGCTATTCGTTGCAAAGTACAAGTGTTATTGTGAAGTACTTTAATAAAGGCCATTTTTCCATTATTCAATATTGGAGTTATTTATTCAACAGTTTAGTGATACGAACTTAGCAAAAGGGCAAATAAGAGGATTTGCAAGTAAATTCGTTACAATATATTAGAATATATGTCACCGAGTTTCACGTTTATACTTTGTAAATTGCGGCAGGAATGACCAAAATCGTCTTATTTGAACGATCGGTTGTATGAGAGATATATGTTATAGTGGTCCTATCCTACCGGATCCGACAAATGTCTAATATAATACAAAAATACATCTATGTGCCAAATTTCATTGAGATATCTCAAAATTTGAGGGACTAGTTTGCGTTCAAACAAACAGACGGACGGACAGACGGACATGGCTATATCAACTCAGTTCTTCGTCCTGATCAATTCGGTGGACTTAATGGTGAGTCTATCTTCTATATTTCTCAACGTTACAAACATCGGACCAAAGTTAATATACCATTTCATGTTCATGAAAGGTATAATGACTTATAGGCACCACTATGATATAATGTTTGGGCAAATTCGTCTAGGCTGAGATTCCTTGGTCTTTCTGTATTCTTTTCTTATTTACCTTCAGTCTACATCACTAGCGTAGGCACCTTGTCGATGATGATTTAGCTTAGCCGAACTATATAGCACCAATTTAGGTGTTTGGAAGCTTTGGCGAGTTCCATCTACGCTGTTCGGCCTCATAGAAGAGTGGCGGGATCTCGATAACCAAAATAGTGGCTTTTGAATGATTTGCAGGCAGAGGGTATACTCCACTGTATTTCAGTGCAACCTTCCCGATATTTTGTGTTAATAAAAAGATGGAGAAGGGGAGAATACAGTCACAAGCGAGAAGAGACAAAAGCGCTATAAGCGTTACGTATGACACGAGAGAAAAATTAACGGAAAATCTAGAAGGTCAGTGATGGAACGGCAGATGGATCACAACAGAGAAGAAAATTGGGGAAGGATGCGAATCTGAGGGATTAACAAAATACTATGCAGCACTGATAATTGTCTATCGCTTAAAAGCAGTGGTCGGTTCAACAGACGTGGCGAGTGAGAGCTTAGCATGGGCTGTGAAGCGGTAGAAATACACCGAAGAGAGTTGAAGGGTTTTGCTGCGAGAAACACTCGGTAGAGCAACCATTATGAGCATCCCAGCGGGTTAGGGGGCTTAGAGTATACCCGCTGCAGGTATGCATGTCGTAAGAGGCGACTAAAATAATAAATTGATTTAAGGGATTCTGTAGTGCAACCTTTTCAAGGTGCAAAATATAGCTTCTCCAACCCAATTATCAACCTCACCTACCCGTGGCGAATCCTGCTACTTTAACAGCCGAAGCTCGGTGACTCCAAATTCCTCATGGACCTAGGGAGTGGGAGGGTGGTATGGCCTTGAATGTTTCTTGTGGTCATACTAAATCGTTCTCAAGATGTTCGGGCTGGTGCCTTAATGGTGTTTGTTACCGGAGCGTACCGAATCTGCATCCGGCAAAGGACAGTCCACAGCTACAACAACAACAACAACGGGACGAATAATCTTCAGACAACAAAAGGAAACAAACAAGTATAACTATCGAAATGGCACTAGATCGATCCCTTTCTGCGACTTCTTTTATTTCTAGTCAACTATTTGGGTTAACTCGAGTTTAAATCGTGCTTTGCGTGCGTAAACCGAGAGGAGAAGTTAAATAAGGGAAAGAAACCAAAATGAATACATTGAGCTAACTTTTATCTAAAGTTTAAAATCGCACTGAAAAACCTGGCATAAAATTTGTTATATTAATTTAAATGTAGACTTTCGGCAGCCTACGTAAGTTTTATATCCTGGTTCCATGAAGATTATTTAGATAGTTTTGAATGTCAAGGAGAGGTTAATTTTAATCCTGAGAGTTCCATATCACATTTGAAAAACTTTCCTAAATTTTGATGTTGCTTTTTCCAAGCCTACCATCACACCACTTCTTATATACTTACTTAATTGGCGCTTAACCGTTTAAACGGTTATGGCTGTCCAACAAGGCGCTAGTCGTTTTTTCTCTCTGCCAATCGGCGCCAATTGATCACACCAAGGGAGTTTAAATTGTTTTCCACCTGGTCCTTACTTTCTTGGCCGGAGCATCATATTTCATTTGCATAGCATGGCCTAGCCAGCGCAGCCGCTGCGTTTAACTCGCTAGACTATGTTGATGTCTGCGTATAGCTCGTACAGCTCATAGTTAAACCATCTTCGGTACTTGCCATCGCCAACGCGTAGAGGTCCATAAATCTTTCGTAGAACTTTTCTCTCGAACACTCCCAAAATCACTTCGCCTGATGTTGTCATGGTCCATGCTTCTGCAGTATGGTGGCGTTGCTCAACGTCATTTTTCACAGCTGTATAAGGTTTGCGGGGAAACTAAATTCAGACATAGCGGCATATAGACAGCTCCTTTTCATGCTGTCAAAGGCGGCTTTAAAATCGACGAAGAGGTGATGGGTGTCGATCCTTTTTTCGCGAGTTTTTTCCAAGTTTTGACACATTGTGAAAACCTAGTCAATGGTAGATTTACCAGGTCCGAAGCCGCATTAATAAGGTCCAGTCAGCCGATTTACTGTACTAGTAAGTTAACAATAAGTGCAAAAATAACCAGGTCTGAATTCTTTTGGGCATTGCCATACAAAGTTGGTTAGCTTTCCTCCTAGAAAGTAAACAGAAAGAAGTTCACATTAGTTTGTTGGGAACCAACTTACAGTTAGCTTGTCGCTAGCTTCTTTTCCAGCTGGAAATGTATAATGCCTTATAGGTAGCCCTCTGGTTTTACAGGTGGGAACATTCGTCTTGCTGATGATAACTTGTTTATCATCAGCGCTAATAAATAATTTTTATTGACATTCTTCTTTCTACAAAGGGCGCCTAAGATTGCAACTATCTCACCTCAGCCTTGAAAGCACTGGGCTTACATCGCCAATTAAAAAAAGTCGCACGTAAATCTTAATCCTTATTGAACTCGGAGTTTTTATGAACCATGTTTTCTTTAATCTTAACGACTTAATTTGTGGCATATCGGCTTACACGCATATTCTTATCTCAGCATTTCTTCACTTTTAGTCACTCAACGCAGAGTTGTCGTAAGTGATCAAAATATGTGACCCGGCCTATGAAAAGGTGGCTTATGACTCAAAAAAAAAAAATAATGCAAAAAGAAAAATGACTAAGAAACTGAAGAAATGCATTGTTTATCTTTAACAGCTGTTTCTTTTTTGAGTAATAAGCCACCTTTTCATAGGCCGGGTCACATATATTTTTTGAGACAACTATACAATTCTTACTGGGGTTTGAGCGCTTATATATAAACAAGCCAACAATAAAAATTATTTTGCAATGAAAAGGTAATATTCATAACAATAAGTACAGATACATTTATTATCCCTGCAAAGTGAGCGTATATATAGACATACTAGGATGGTACGTATATCTGACAAAAACCTAATTTATATTTAAAAAAAAAAATTACGTTTTTGAGAAAATATTTTTTGAGTGTATCAGATGTTGCACTATTTAAGAAAGGGCAGAGAACGCGAAAAGACAATAAAATTTTTTCATAGAATAGTGAGGACATCAGAGGTGGGCAAACAAGCAGCCAAGAGCCGTTTTCTCTCACTCATAATAAAGTAGACTACCTTTGTCAAAATCCACCAAATTTCTACTTCTAAATTACATTTACAAATAGAGTTATTGGTCCACAAAGTGGTGGTGGGGGTATTGTTATAATAGATTAATTGTTCTTTGCAACTCAATTGCAAGAGTTTACAGGTTAAACTTCATACAAAATCGTATGTATGCGGGTAAAGTAATCGACTAAGAGTTAGGCATTCCAAGCAAAGTCATTTGTACAAGTGTTGGGTGCACTACAAAGCTATATCGGTAGCAAAAGTTTGAGAGCGCAATATACTCATATATGTATAAGCAAATATATTGTGACGAATATTAGCAACACTAAGGGATACTATCATCTCTAAGCCAATACTAAGCAGTGACTTGTATGCACATCAATAAATCAATCATTATGTCTGTACATATGTCCATACAAGCAGCCTAGAGCAACGCACAAACACATGCATATTTCGGAGATACTCCCAAAAGTAGGCAAAAATTTATGCAAGTATCACTCACATATACGCGCGCATATGAGAAGCTATAAACGTAGTTACAGCTGGTAATTTTATAGCTGGTAACTAACTAGTAAACTCTAGAAATATGCAAACGAGGAAACCAAACAGTATAAAAGCAGCAACAGTTGCGGCACCATGAATCAGTTTGATTTAAGCAAGCTATTAGTTGCGAACTATAAGTGTTATTTTCAAGTAGTCTCATAAAGACCATTTATGCATTATTGAATATTGGAGTTATTTATTCAACAGTTTAGTGATTCAAACGTTAGTAGAAGGTTGCAAATAAGCGGAATTTCCCAAAATTCGTTACAATATCTATATAAACTTACTATGGAAATCCATATATGTAGATATTTTCATATATGTACATATATACATATAAGACCTTAAGGCCCGGTTTTTTAGTACAAGTTCAACTCAGTTTGTCAGTTAAACTACGTTTAAACTTATTCTGCAGTTTTTCAGTCTACTTTAACTGAAGTTTAAGCTGAGCTTAAGCGGCCGATCTAAAAGGGTTAAACTCTAGTTAACCTATCGGTGATTTGCGTTCATTCGAAATGGCGTCGAATATATAATTTATAATATGTATTATAATATAATTTATTTTTGATTAATTACGCTTCGTTGCTGCTATCAACCAGGTGTTTATTTCTCACAATAAACAGCTGTTGGTTTTCGTGGTACCACCTTGGAGATTTTTTTCAACTCCACTTCAACTCGATTTGCAATGTATAATATCAACTGAAGAAATGTGTTGAATATTCGTTTGAGAACTGTACATTTCTCAAAATCTCTCGAAAGTTGATAATAATTGGAAAATATTAATGACGTTGGAGATCAGCTCGAAAACTTTTACAAAAAAAATTTACGAAAAATTTTACAAAATTTCTTAAAGGTTGGATAGTGATTTGAGAATGAAGTTGGATATCAACTCGAGAACTACCAGGTTTAAGAATAAATAAATAATGTTAATGGATATCACCTCCGGCACTAAATAATATATTACGCTGGAGAATCTTTTTTTCATGTTTGTTGGGTAAACAAAATCCAGCTGTTGCCGTATCTACAAATTATCTAGATAATAAAAACCAATGTTCCGCACAAAAACCTACCCCAAAGGCGGCCGTAACCTGTGACTGAAAAACTGCTCAGTAGTTTAACTGGAGTTTAAATTTGACTAGAGTTTAAGCAAACTTCATTTAAGCTTAGCTCATCCAACTACTGAAAACCGGGCCTAAGAAAATAGTTATGTACTATGTATATTTAGGAAAAATTTTATTTTCATCGTTTGGTTTTTTTTTTCTTTTAATTTCTCCTAAATTCAACACACATTTGTGCATAACACTCGTATTGTTTTTGCAATGCAGACGTGCATGCATGCCACATGCCACATGCAACATGCCACGTATCATAACCATAAAAACATTTGTGCACATACAAATGCATCGTTTGATTTTCATTTGTTCATTGCTAACATACATATGTACACACACTGACTCCCATACCTACATCATTTCATATGCGCCATTTTGTGTTTTTATTGTGCTTTTTATTGCGTGCCGTGAGAGTGTGCGAGTGCAGTTGTGTGTGTGTGCAGTTGTGTGGTAAAGCAATTGTACTTTGCGCGTTGTCTTCTCGTTTACCTTTATAACTTTTATCTACTTTTGGCTCATAATTTGCTGGATACTTATAAATGCTTAAGTGGTTTGGTAAATATGAGTTTGTGTGTTGGCCTACGTGCTTTTACTTTTACATCTTGCTGGTTTGTTGTTTTTTGCTTAAGTGAATTCAATTGAATTTCGCATGTATATGTATTTGTATACTTTAGGAATGATGATGCAATTTTCATAACAAAATAATATATATAAATATGTAGCTATAGGTGCATACGTACACACACACACATATATATATATATATATATATAAGTATGCCTATTTCCATATTTTGAATCAATAAGATACCGTAAATTTAAGACAAGGTGACCGCCAAATAAAAAAACTTTAAGTTTGATTTATAATTTAAAGTCTTACTGCAGGGATGAGTTTGTGTGACAATCTAAGTTGTTAGGTTAAATGACACCAATAGATAACTCTGAGTGATATACCTCAGAGGAAAGTTGGGAAGCTCTACCAACTTATACATCCTGCAAATTATTGGTATTTGTATTTTTTATGACGAATCAAAACGTACCTGTAATACAACCAACTGCAGAAGGAACCAACAAATATGGTTCAAAATAGTTTTATAAAGCCAAAAAAATTTGCCTGTACTCACCTTTTATTAATTGCAACGCTTACTTCCGAATTGTTAGCGAAATAATACGTAGCAGCTATATATAATTCTATTGTTCTGGTTTCGGTTCATCTTTCTGAAACTCATCGAAACCCAATCTCAATTACTTTGGCCCTGTTCTTGCAAATGGTGGTTCATTTGACCTTATAATTGATAAGAGTTCTCAAAACAGCTGGCATAGAAGTCGTCTCTATATCATCCTATGTACCAATCATAAACTATTAATGTGACTAAGTGTAACTTAGAGGATCACCTGCGCGTTTCGTCGCAAAGCTTATACAGTTGACGCAAGGTTTACTAACTACTCCATAAGCTTTTCTGACTTCCCCTATACCAGATCCTTTAAAGAAAGGCTCAAGTTATCCAACTCAAGAAATGTGCTGAAGGTTTTGTCTTCGACCGTACTCAGGAATAGGCAACCGAAATTTAAGAATGTAGTTTTTGGTATAATGAAGCTCATGCTTTATCAACACTATCACCATTATAATCATTATTAATTGGCACTTACCTGCACAAGCAAACTTTACCGTTTCGATAAAAGTTACGCCCGCTATCGCTAATAACTAATGCCAATTGGGAGCACTAAGGGAGGTAAAGTCTTCCTCCACCTGTTTCTCCCAACTTAGTGGAGGTCTCCCCCTTCTTCTACTTTTGAAATTCCGTGTTGACTGAAATGCTTTCTTTGCCGGAACCTCCTTCGATACTTACCGTCGCCATTACGGTGAGGACAATAAATCTTCCGAAAAACTTTTCTCCTGAACATTTCAAGGAACATTTCATCTTTTATTGACACAGTCTGAGCCATGCATTAGAAGAGATATGATAAGCAACTTGTAGAGCGTAATTGTTGTTCCTCGAGGGAAAACTTTACTTTCCAATTGTATACTCAGTAAAATATAGCATTTTTTGGCAAGAGTTATTATCCGTTTGATTTCTAGCTGACATGATTTTTGACAGTAGACCAACACCTTCCAAATTCCGAGTTTATATCAGTCATCATTGACGTAGCTGCAAAGGCGCGAATACTCCGATTCTTTCTTTTATGACAGCGAGTGCTTCGCCTTTTGCAGTTTTACCACAAGGCCCACTTGTGGTTGTTTTTTTGTCTAATCCAGAGAAGACAAAGCTTAAGGCGTCTTTGTTAAGGGCAATAAGGGCAATATAGTTAGCATACACCAGTAATTGTACGCTCTTATAATATACTGTATCATCCCTGTTGAGTTCTACTGGTAGAATTCATAGCATCCAGCATTATGTTAAAGGAATCGAACGAAAGGTATTCGCCTTCTCCAAGGCCTCGTTTGGATTTAAGTCTTTCCCAACCCTTATGGAGTTGTTGGTGTTGCTCAACGTCATTTCGCAGAGACTTACTTACTTTGTAGGGAACTTAAATTCAGGAATAGCAACAACATACAAGCAACTTCTTTTCGCGCTACCAAAGTTTGATGTCGACAAACAGATGATGAGTGCCGATTCTCTCGTAATAGGTTTTCAACAGTATCTGGCGCATCGCGAAGGTCTGGTCGATAGTCGATTTACTAGTTCTGAAGCGGCACTGATAAGGTCCAATCAGATCGTTGACTATGGGCTTCGATCTTCCGCACGGTACGCTAGATAGGACTTGATATGCGATATTAATCCGGCACAGTTTGCGATATCGATTTTTTTTGGATTAGACAGAGCATAACTAATATTCAAGCATGCATCCATCGGACCATATTTTGCACAGGAAATGATACATGCTCTTTAACAATTATTCGTCTCCGTTTTTTAACAGCTCGACCTACACTCCTTCGCCTGTGCCTTGTGATTTGTCAACCAAGATATTGCCATTCCAAATTCTTCATAGTCGGTTGCCGAACTGCCTTTCTTGTCATCGGGTTCGTCTTCTCTCTCCCTCTTGTCATCGGGTTCGTCTTCTCTCTTGTAAACATGCTTGGAACGTTAGTTACCAATTTGCCATTATGGCAGGAATGCAGTAATCTGCCCCATCTTGAAACCTCCCGTCATACACCGGATTTTTTTTGCAGAGTTTTTGCGCATTATTTCTATGCGCCAGCACCTGAAGCTCGTCGTACTCACCGCGTTGTGTCTCACGTTTTTTACTTATAAATATGCATGTCTATTGTGTATTCGCCTCACGATTGTTCGCTTTAAATCAGATTGTATTTTATCGCCTTTAGGTTAGGTGAGGTTGGGGTGGCTGCCCGAGGGCACGCGTAGGCCAGTGATTTTAGGCCCGTTGTGATACCAACAAAATACACTATTACCTTTCCACTTAGAACCATTTTGAGGACCTGATAAAAGCTGCCAGGTCCTTGACCTCATGCTCCACAATCTGGCTCAGATAATCTAGATATGGAGGTCCCAGAAAGAAAGCGCTGCCGTGATCCACTAGTTGTCTTTAAGGAATTATGAAATTTTAATGGAAAATGTTTTTATCATTAAAACTCCAAAATAAATTGGCCAAGAGGAAGCCCGCTTTGAGAAATTTCAATAAAAATAAAATATTCTATATCGCTTAACTAATCTTCCCGAACAACAATTTCCCAAAACTGCTACTCCTCTGTCGCTTTCTCATTAACAATGATTTTACTTTATTATTATTATTTTTTTCTTTTTCAAATACAAAAGAAATTAATTAAACAAAGTGCGCAAAATATAAAAGGCCAAAATCAATTTCCTGCCACCTAAATAGAACCTCTTCCAAAAACTACCATCCAAAAAAGACATTTAAGTTAAGTTTTCATGTATGATTTTGACGCTAGATTTACTCACCCAAAAACAGTTACCTTTATTGTTATTATGAAGTGCAAAATATAGGAAAACTTTAGCGACACAAACAAAAGTACTTCCTTACGGACACATAAAACAAAGGTGACACATTTCATGTCGTCTTTTAATGGATGAAAGTGTGAGCATAGGAATATTTATACAAACTCAAGCAGGTAAACTAAAACTTAAAACTTGTATGTATGTATTTAGACTTATATATGTTTGTGGGAATAAGTTAAAATTGTAATTGAAAGTGCCAAAGCGAAAAATGCGACATATACACTTTAACAACTTTTAAGTTTTACTTAGTAAAAAGTTTGGTAATAAAAAAGCCACAAACGCATTTAACAGCACACAATTGTGAATGAACATTTATTACGGTATCATACGTACATGTTTTCGGTGTAGGTATGTTTGGTGGGCTGTCGGTGTTTTAAAGCGCTAAGTGGTGAGATAATAACAATCAATTGAGAAAGTTCATTTTTGGCACAAAAGGTTTGTATGCTCGTATATGTTAGAGCTTTAATAAGATATTAGCATATACTTTCGAAAAAAGCAACGAGTATGTATGTGAGTTCGCAATACGTGATGCATCCACGTCGCAGAATGTCACAGAAAGAGAGAATCCATATACTAAAAATTGATGAATTCAGGTTTATGTTCGAGGGTTCTGATGTAGATGTAGTCTGTGTTTCGGAGAAATGGTTTTCTGCTGGTTGCAGTGATCAATTATTTGCTGTAAATGGGTATAATCTATATCGTGTGGATAGAATCGGGCATGGTGGGGGAGTGGCTATTTATGTCAAGAGTGGTATTTTATGCAAACTTGCCTATGCGTCTCCGGCTCTAAGCTCGATTGAGTATACTTTTTTGGAAATTTTTTTAAAATCTGAGAGACTGCTCATTGGTTGTGTATACAGACCCAACAAACAAATTGATTACATGCAAATACATTGCCGAACATAGACAAAATTCTGGAAATTGTAATAAAAAATCAACTGCTTAATTACTTAGAAAATAATAAAATCCTTATAAAGGAACAATCCGGTTTCGGAGAAAGGCATTCTTGCGAGACGGCGTTAAATTACGTCATATCTAGCTGGAAGGAAGAACTGAGCCTAAAAAAACATATGGTAGCAGTTTTCATTGACCTGAAAAGAGTGTTCGAAACAATTGATAGGAATATAATGCTCGATAAACTACAAAAAATTGGTATTAGGGAAAATGAATTGCAGTGGTTTAGTAGCTTCTTATCAGACCGGAAACAAAGAACAACCATCGAGTCAGTAGTTTCATCCGAAGCACAAGTGGACATAGGTTTACCACAAGGGTCGGTATTGGCACCAATCCTCTTCAACATTTACATAAACGACATATCATCAGCACTGAAATATAGTAAAGTCAGGTTGTTTGCAGATGATGCGCTACTTGAAGTAAATGAAACGGACATTTCAACAGCAAGGAGCAAAATGCATGAAGATTTGGACTCATTGTATAGATGGCTTTGCACTAATAAACTCAAGCTTAACGTTAAGAAAACTAAGTTCATGGTTCTATCTAGGACGACCAATAGAGAATCACTTAATTTTAATCAAAAAATAATGAATACGAGCATTGAGGATGTCAAAATATTTAAGTACTTAGGGATCCTGATTGCCAATAAAGTGAGGTTTACAGATAATATTGATTATATTGTTGCCAAAATGGGCAAAAAAAATTGGATTTTGGAAGAGATCGTGTAAACTTATTAGTAAGAAATATAAGTTGAAAGTTTATAGATCCATCATAGAACCGTACTTCTTATATTGCCCTACAATATTCTTTATTGCCAATGAAACAAAAGTAGACAGGTTACAAATTATGCAAAACAAAGCTATGAGATTTATATTGAAAGTGAGGTACGACACTTCCATAAAGAGTATGCTTGATGCACTAAACTGGCTGAGCGTGAAACAGTTGATATTTTACCATAGTATGAAATTTGTATTTTATATCAAGCATGGTAAATTACCAGCCTACCTAAGTGAAAAACTTGTTTATGTGAATGAAACCCATTCTTACATAATCAGGGAAAATAATAATTTTAGATTACCTCTTCTCAAAACAGAAATGGACAAGCAAAATATATTTTACAAAGACCCGAAATGTTTTAATGAACTACCTAATCATGTTAAAAATTGTGAAAACTTAAACACCTGCAAAAAAAGTTTATTAGAATATTGCAAAACCCTTCCAATAAGATAAAATATTTTGTATCTGTATTTCATGTTACTGATCCTTGAGCGTACACGGCAATTCAAATAGACCCAGAGGAATCTTATGCATCAGGTCAAATACATATATTGCTCGCAATCAAATTAGGAAAGAATTCCTGAAAATGTCGTCCCAGACAAACAGTTGGAGTGTTCATGTGAATCACGTATATTCCTACAACAACGATATATTATAATTAATTATGTTTACATAAAAGCTGGTACAGGGAGGATTGGAAACACGTCCTTTCCAAACCTTCCGATAAGAGTGGCTTATTCTGCTGAGCTGCTAGCTTTTGGGTTGACCGGAACCAAATGCATTCCGACAGCATAAATAATAAAACTGGGTAATCATACGTCTTGGAGTAGGGCAGGATTGAGAACACGTCCTTCCAACCTCCCAATAATATGACTCCAAGACTCGCCCGTTGGGACCACCAGTTCCCGTGCTGATCGGAATCTCATGCATTCCGATACCCCAAACGCTAGAATCCTATTATTATTAAAATGTATTTAAAAATTTGTAATAATCTAAGTTTTAGGCTTAAAACGCCGTAATAATAAATAAATAATAATAATAATAATAATAAATAATAATAATTTGTAGATTTTCTAGAGAATGTATTGATCGGCTATAGCAAAATCATTTTGACAGGAAACTTTAATTGTAATATTCTTACTGATTTAAAATTTCCGCTTACTATACTTGTTTTTCTAGTACTCTTTTGGTTATTTTTTTGGTAAACGATGCGTCTAAATTGCTTTTGTATGATCAGATTTCAGTTCCGAATTTCTCCAAACACGACCTGATATTCTCAACGTACGATTTTCAATTTGTTAGAGCCATTTCGTCTTATTCATAACGTGATTTTAATAATATACAGTACCAACAACTCGATGCAGCCGTTAATGACATTAACTGTAGGTCTATTTATCAACTGGCGTCTGCCAATGACCAAATCAACTTCATTCAGAAAAACATAAGTATGCTCTTTGACCAATTTGTCCCTCTTGTAACAAAACCTACTAAATCTGAAAGACGCCCGTGGTTTAATGCCAAAATTCAGAAATTAATTGAAAGACGTAATTGAGCGTCCTCGATTTGGAAGAAGACAATGTCAGAAAGTGCCTTCACTAACTATAAGACTTTGATTAGAGACGCTACTAGAAGTATTAAGAATCATAAACAGAAATACTACGAAAACCTATTCAGTACTCCTGACCTGGAGGCAGATTCGTAATATAGGAAGCACTAACAGAAGTACGATCACACATCTACTAGCTATATATTTTTAAAAAGGGGCGTGGTCTCCGCCCCCTAGGAACAGTTATAATTTAATTATTATATTTTTTTGTCTTTGCGACTGAATCACGCCAGAACGGCTTCACGGATTTTGATGAAATTTGGGACAGAGATAATAGGCTACTGGCGAAATTTTTTTCGAACATGGAAAGGGGGAAGGGGGTCCCACGACCCCTTCGAATAATTACTTTTTAACAATTTTTACACATTATAACTTTACGTATACTGACCTTCACCAATATTACAAACTCAATGGGTGAAATAAGTCGAGGGCTTACAAAGTGAGCAGTGATACACCCCCCCCCCCCCCCCTCCTTTCCCCTCTCCTGCAAAATCTATAAATTGTTATAACTCAATGTAAATTTTGTCCTAAAATCAATAATTTTTGGTATCTGGCTCATACAGATCGAGATCTAAACATTTTTGGAAAAACGATCAGTGGTACTCTCCTCCTCCCGCCATCCGCCATCCTTCAATTGTTTTTATTAGCCCGCTTTTATTGGCTTTAGCTGTATGTTTCTTTGTAACTCTTCATTCGCTCCAACGCGCCTGTTGCCTCATTAACATGGTTTTATAATTATCTTCACCCTATTTGTAATCCCGTTTGGGTCATATCGAGACCCTTCCGGGATCATTTCTGGATGGTTTTCGGGATCCGTTCGGGATCCCTTCAGGGTCATTTTGGGACTTTTTCTCGACTAATGCGGGATCATTTGGGGACGCTTTCGGCATCATTGGTAGATGGTTTTCGGGATCCGTCCAGGATCCAATCAGGGTCATTTCGGGACTATTTCGGGATCATTGGGGTACCTTCCGGCTTCATTTCTAGACGGTTTTCTGGATCCGTCCGGGATCCCGTCGGGGTAATTGCGGGACTTTTTCTCGACTAATACGGGATCATTTGGGGTAGCTTCCGGCATCATTGCTAGATGGTTTTCGGGATCCGTCCGGGATCCCGTCAGGGTCATTTCGGTACTATTTCGGGATCATTTGGGGTACCTACCGGCTTCATTTCTAGATGGTTTTCGGAATCCGTCCGGGATCCCGTCAGGGTCATTTCGGGACTATTTCGGTATCATTTGGGGTACCTTCCGGCTTCATTTCTAGATGGTTTTCTGGATCCGTCCGGGATCCCGTCGTGGTAATTTCGGGACTTTTTCTCGACTAATACAGGATCATTTAAGGTAGCTTCCGTCATCATTGCTAGATGGTTTTCGGGATCCGTCCGGGATCCCGTCTTGGTCATTTCGGGACTTTTTGTCGACATATACGGGATCTTTTGGGGACCCTTTCGGCATCATATCTGGATGCTTTTCGGGATCCGTCCGGGAACCCGTCGGGGTCATTTCGGGACTTTTTCTCGACTAATACGGGATCATTTGGGGACGCTTTCGGCATCATTTCTGGATGGTTTTCGGGATTCGTCCGGGATCCCGTCGGGGTCATTTCGGGACTATTTCGGGATCATTTGGGGTACCTTCCGGCATCATTTCTAGATGGTTTTCGGGATCCGTCCGGGATCCCGTCGAGGTCATTTCGGAACTTTTTCTCGACTAATACGGGATCATTTGGGGACGCTTTCGGCATCATTTCTCGATGGTTTTCGGGATCCGTCCGGGATCCCGTCTTGGTCATTTCGGGACTTTTTATCGACTTATACGGGATCATTTGTGGACCCTTTCGGCATCATATCTGGATGCTTTTCGGGATCCGTCCGGGAACCCGTCGGGGTCATTTCGGGACTTTTTGTCGACTAATACGGGATCATTTGGGGACGCTTTCGGCATCATTTCTGGATGGTTTTCGGGATCCGTCCGGGATCCCGTCTTGGTCATTTCGGCACTTTTTCTCGACTTATACGGGATCATTTGGGGACCCTTTCGGTATCATATCTGGATGCTTTTCGGGATCCGTCCGGGAACCCGTCAGGGTCATTTCGGGACTTTTTGTCGACTAATACGGGATCATTTGGGGACCCTTTTGGCATCATATCTGAATGCTTTTCGGGATCCGTCCGGGAACCCGTCGGGGTCATTTCGGGACTTTTTCTCGACTAATACGGGATCATTTGGGGACGCTTTCGGCATCATTTCTGGATGGTTTTCGGGATCCGTCCGGGATCCCGTCTTGGTCATTTCGGGACTTTTTCTCGACTTATACGGGATCATTTGGGGACCTTTTCGGCATCATATCTGGATGCTTTTCGGGATCCGTCCGGGAACCCGTCAGGGTCATTTCGGGACTTTTTCTCGACTAATACGGGATCATTTGGGGACGCTCTCGGCATCATATCTGGATGGTTTTCGGGATCCGTCTGGGACCCCGTCTTGGTCATTTCGGGACTTTTTCTCGACTTATACGGGATCATTTGGGGACCCTTCCGGCATCATTTCTAGATGGTTTTCGGGATCCATCAGGGATCCCGTCGGGGTCATTTCGGGACTTTTTCTCGACTAATGCGTGATCATTTGGGGACCTTTTCGGCATCATTTCTGTATGGTTTTCGGGATCCGTTCGGGATCCCTTCAGGGTCATTTTGGGACTTTTTCTCGACTAATACGGGATCATTTGGGGTAGCTTCCGGCATCATTGCTAGATTGTTTTAGGGATCCGTCCGGGATCCCGTCTTGGTCATTTCGGGACTTTTTCTCGACTTATACTGGATCGTTTGGGGACCCTTTCGGCATCATCTCTGGATGCTTTTCGGGATCCGTCCGGGAACCCGTCGGGGTCATTTCGGGACTTTTTCTCGACTAATACGGGATCATTTGTGGACACTTTCGGCATCATTGCTAGATGGTTTTCGGGATCCGTCCAGGATCCAATCAGGGTCATTTCGGGACTATTTCGGGATCATTGGGGTACCTTCCGGCTTCATGTCTAGACGGTTTTCTGGATCCGTCCGGGATCCCGTCGGGGTAATTGCGGGACTTTTTCTCAACTAATACGGGATCATTTGGGGTAGCTTCCGGCATCATTGCTAGATGGTTTTCGGAATCCGTCCGGGATCCAGTCAGGGTCATTTCGGTACTATTTCGGGATCATTTGGGGTACCTACCGGCTTCATTTCTAGATGGTTTTCGGGATCCGTCCGGGATCCCGTCAGGGTCATTTCGGGACTATTTCGGTATCATTTGGGATACCTTCCGGCTTCATTTCTAGATGGTTTTCTGGATCCGTCCGGGATCCCGTCGTGGTAATTTCGGGACTTTTTCTCGACTAATACAGGATCATTTAAGGTAGCTTCCGTCATCATTGCTAGATGGTTTTCGGGATCCGTCCGTGATCCCGTCTGGTCATTTCGGGACTTTTTCTCGACTTATACGGGATCATTTGGGGACCCTTTCGGCATCATATCTGGATGCTTTTCGGGATCCGTCCGGGAACCCGTCGGGGTCATTTCGGGACTTTTTCTCGACTAATACGGGATCATTTGGGGACGCTTTCGGCATCATTTCTGGATGGTTTTCGGTATCCGTCCGGGATCCCGTCTTGGTCATTTCGGGACTTTTTCTCGACTTATACGGGATCATTTGTGGACCCTTTCGGCGTCATATCTGGATGCTTTTCGGGATCCGTCCGGGAACCCGTCGGGGTCATTTCGGGACTTTTTCTCTCTACTAATACGGGATCATTTGGGGACGCTTTCGGCATCATTTCTGGATGGTTTTCGGGATCCGTCCGGTATCCCGTCGAGGTCATTTGGGGACTATTTCGGGATCATTTGGGGTACCTTCCGGAATCATTTCTAGATGGTTTTCGCGATCCGTCCGGGATCCCGTCGGGGTCATTTCGGTACTATTTCAGGATCATTTGAGGTACCTTCCGGCACCATTTCTAGATGGTTTTAGGGATCCGTCCGGGATCCCGTCAGGGTCATTTCGGGACTATTTCGGGATACCTTCCGGCATCATTTCTGGATAGTTTTCGGGATCCATCCGGGATCCCAACGGGGTCAATTCAGGACTTTTTCTCGACTAATACGGGATGATTTGGGGACCCTTTCGGCATTATTTCTGGATGCTTTTCGGGATCCGTCAGGAATTCCGTCGGGGTCATTTCAGGACTTTTTCGGGACTAATACGGGATAATTAGGGGAGCCTTTCGGCATCATTTCTGTATGGTATTCGGGATCATTTGGGGTCCCTTCCGGCATAATTTCTGGATGGTTTTCGGTCATTTCGGGATCATTTCTGGATAGTTTTTGGGATCCGTGCGGGATCCCGTCGGGGTAATTTCTGGACTTTTCAGAGATTGTTTCGAGATTATTTTGGGCCCTTCCAAGATCATTTCTGGATGGATTTCGAGATCTGTCCGGGATCCCGTCAGGGTCATTTGGGGACGCTTTCGGCATAATTTCTGGATGGTTTTCGGGATCCGTCCGGGATCCCGTCTTGGTCATTTCGGGACTTTTTCTCGACTTATACGGGATCATTTGGGGACCCTTTCGGCATCATATCTGGATGCTTTTCGGGATCCGTCCGGGAACCCGTCAGGGTCATTTCGGGACTTTTTCTCCACTAATACGGGATCATTTGGGGACGCTTTCGGCATCATATCTGGATGGTTTTCGGGATCCGTCCGGGACCCCGTCTTGGTCATTTCGGGACTTTTTCTCGACTTATAAGGGATCATTTGGGGACCCTTTCGGCATCATATCTGGATGCTTTTCGGGATCCGTCCGGGAACCCGTCGGGGTCATTTCGGGACTTTTTCTCGACTAATACGGGATCATTTGGGGACGCTTGCGGCATCATTTCTGGATGGTTTTCGGGATCCGTCCGGGATCCCGTCTTGGTCATTTCGGGACTTTTTCTCGACTTATACGGCATCATTTCTGGATGGTTTTCGGGATCCGTCCGTGATCCCGTCTTGGTCATTTCGGGACTTTTTCTCGACTTATACGGGATCATTTGGGGACCCTTTCGGCATCATATCTGGATGCTTTTCGGGATCCGTCCGGGAACCCGTCATGGTCATTTCGGGACTTTTTCTCGACTAATACGGGATCATTTGGGGACGCTTTCGGCATCATTTCTGGATGGTTTTCGGGATCCGTCCGGGATCCCGTCGGGGTCATTTCGGGAATATTTCGGGATCATTTGGGGTACCTTCCGGCATCATTTCTATATGGTTTTGAGGATCCGTCCGGGATCCCGTGGGGGTCATTTCGGGAATTTTTCTCGACTAATACGGGATCATATGGGGACGCTTTCGGCATCATTTCTGGATGGTTTTCGGGATCCGTCCGGTATCCCGTCGAGGTCATTTCGGGACTATTTCGGGATCATTTGGGGTACCTTCCGGAATCATTTCTAGATGGTTTTCGCGATCCGTCCGGGATCCCGTCGGGGTCATTTCGGTACTATTTCAGGATCATTTGAGGTACCTTCCGGCACCATTTCTAGATGGTTTTAGGGATCCGTCCGGGATCCCGTCAGGGTCATTTCGGGACTATTTCGGGATACCTTCCGGCATCATTTCTGGATAGTTTTCGGGATCCATCCGGGATCCCAACGGGGTCAATTCAGGACTTTTTCTCGACTAATACGGGATGATTTGGGGACCCTTTCGGCATTATTTCTGGATGCTTTTCGGGATCCGTCAGGAATTCCGTCGGGGTCATTTCAGGACTTTTTCGGGACTAATACGGGATAATTAGGGGAGCCTTTCGGCATCATTTCTGTATGGTATTCGGGATCATTTGGGGTCCCTTCCGGCATAATTTCTGGATGGTTTTCGGTCATTTCGGGATCATTTCTGGATAGTTTTTGGGATCCGTGCGGGATCCCGTCGGGGTAATTTCTGGACTTTTCAGAGATTGTTTCGAGATTATTTTGGGCCCTTCCAAGATCATTTCTGGATGGATTTCGAGATCTGTCCGTGATCCCGTCAGGGTCATTTAGGAGTCCGTTCGAGATCCCGTCAGGGTCGTTTCGGGACTATTAGGGGATCATTTGAGGATCTTTCCGGCATCATTTCTGGATAGTTTTCGGAATCCGTCTGGGATCCCGTCGGGGTCATTTCAGGACTTTTTCGGGACTAAACGGGATCATTTTAGGACCCTTCCGGAATAATTTGTGTATGGTTTTCGCGATCCGTCTTGGATCCCCTAAGGACCCTTCCTGGATATTTTCTGGATGGTTTTTGAGAACCGTCCGGGAGCCTGTCAGGGTCATTTCGGAACTTTTTCGGGACTCTTTCGGATCATTTTGGTACCCTTCAGGCATCATTTCTTTGTGGTTCTCTGGATAAGTCTAGAATCGTGTCGTTGTCTTTCGGGTTTTTTGGGACTATTCCGGGAACTTTTGGAGATCCTTCCGTGGCATTTCTAGATGGTTTTCGGGATCTGTCCGCGATAGCGTCGGGGTCATTTCGTGAATTTTTCTGGATAATTTCGGGATCATTTGGGGATCCTATCAGGTTATCAGCTCATTTAGTTCTTTTTTTACTCAATTATAAAAATAAAATGTATTAGACAGAAACATCTTTTTAAACAGATAACTTGATAAGCAGGCTAACGTGAATATCCTATATATTTAATTTTCTCCTTGCGGACGGGGCCGCGAGTAAAGGCTAGTGATAATATAAATATAAATGCCAATGAATTGAACCGAGAGTTCGTTAGCTTGCTTTGCAATCAGAGTAATGCAAACTACTCTCGCTATAGTGCTAGTTCTGATTTTTCTTTTTCCGGTTTTGGTTTTCAGTGTGTTGATGACTGCGACGTTGTCGATTCTATACTGTCAGTAAAATCATTTGCCTTCGGCCTTGATGGCGTTCATCCAAAATTTGTTAAACGCCTATTACCAAAAGTTCTACCATACCTCACTTATGCTTTCAATACAGTTTTAACAACGGCGGTCTTTCCAAAATGCTGGAAAGAGGCTAAAATTATTCCCATTCCAAAGCCCAATGGTGATTTTAGGCCTATCGCTATTTTGCCATTTCTGTCAAAAGTGAATCGGCAGATAAACTCGTTCGTAAATAGTAACTCCCTAATTAGTACATACCAGTCCGGTTTCAGGAAAAATAGAAGCTGTATCACTGTGCTATTAAATGTCTCGGATGATATAAAGCAGAATATGGACCATGATCGTGTTACCTTTCTTGCTCTTTTAGATCACTCGAAGGCATTTGACTCGGTCGATCATGCATTACTTTGTTTTAAGCTTAAGCACCTTTTTAACTTTTCTAACCCAGCTGTAGATCTAATTAAGTCGTACCTCAATGAGAGATCCCAATCAGTAATTGTGGGTAGTTCTATGTCTGACCTATTGCCTGTAACTAAAGGTGTTACGCAAGGATCTATACTTGGGCCTTTGCTCTTCGTGTTATACGACCTACCAAATGTTCCTAAGCACAGCAATATTCGCATATATGCAGATGACGTTCAAATATATCTAAGTAGTCCATTCGCCTCCATTGAAACTTGCATACGCAATCTGAACGTCGATCCATGCCTATTAAATGAATGGGCTAGTGATAATGGACTATTCTTAAACCCCAGCAAATCGCAGTGCATCGCTATCTATAAGAAACCCTTAGACCTTAACCGCTATCCTAAAGTAATGCTTAACAACACTGAGATAACATTTGCCGTCACCATAAAAAACCTTGGTGTTACTTTCAATAGAACATTGACGTGGAACAATCATATTTTTGCAGCTATAGGCAAAGTCTATGGAAGGCTAAGAGTGCTGTGGACTACTCAGCACTTCACACCATTTAAAATAAGGTTGCTCTTAGCGAATTCATATTTGATTCCAACGTTACTTTATGGTTGCGAACTTTATGCGAATTGTGACAGTGTCTGTAGTAGAAAACTTAATGTTTTGTACAATAATATTGCACGCTATATCTACGACATTAGCCGTTACGAACACATTTCCGAATGTGCTGTGAAAATATGTTGTGTTCCACTAGATGATCTACTAAAGTTCAGGTCCGTAGCACTCCTACAAAAGTTCGTCTTTGGAACACATTACCGATGGAGATTAAAAGTATCAAGGGAACATTGCCCTTTAAAAGAGAAATATTGTGTTATTTTGTTCAACAAATTTAAATATTTTAAAATGTGACCCTTTCTTTCTATAAACTTTCCATACTTTCCTACACCTATTTTTCTTTATCTTTTTCTACTACCTATTGCCCTTACAACCTCATCAATTCCTCTTACTATTAAAATTTAAACTATTTAAAATTTTTTAAACACACTTGGTATCTACGTATATTTACTTTGTTTTAAGTCCTATTGTCAAACACTGTAAATAAAACTTATGGTTGTTGTGTTTGATTCCTTAAATAAATAAATAAATAAATAAACTTGACTCACAGGTCCGGTTCACGGATGAATCAAAAACTTACGAGGGAAAAATGGGAGCTGGCGAATATGGATCAGACTTTAAGAAATCTATACCAATGGCATGCTACCCCTTATTTTTTAGGCAGAAATCTATGCAAAAGAAGTTTACGGTAGAGAAAACCTACGAACGGACTTATCTTTGAGAAGTGTCCTCATTATGTCATATAGCCAGGCAGCAGCAGTTCAGACAACACTGCAACGAGAATATCAGTCAAACTCATTAATCTAAGGATAAGAGATACTGTAGTCTACGATATCACCGTAGTATGTCAGATCTATCCTACATGGAAATTTGTCGCTTTTGTGAGTTGGAGAATGAAACGCCGGTTCACATTCTCCGCGAATGCAATGTTCTGACAAGGCAGGGACCAACGTCGGGTGTCTCTTAATCTCTTTGTAATATAGAGTATAAGCCCTGAAAAGGTACTTAGAAATATTAAAAGCTAACGCACACAGAAAGCTTTTGAAAGGTCAAGCATAATAAATCTGAATAAAGGTCACAGTGCATCGAAGCCTATTAATAATGTTTACATATGGTTAATAAGTGTATTTGGAATGATTTTACGGCATCCCTTGTCAAATTTGGTTTGGTGACAAACGGGATACGGAATTGTGACATCTCCAGTGTCATTTTCCGTTCTCAGATTTTTTTAAAGAAAATTCGGGCTATAGTCCTTAGAATTTTACTTAGGATTTCAACCACAGGGGAGGAAGTATTTGAATAGCAGCGAAAAAGGAAAAATACTTTTTTCCATGAAGGATGCCGCAAAGCAATTGTATATTAAAAGCGAAGCCAAACTTATTTTCGGAGACAAAATATTAGAGGCAAAATCGCGAGATTGGGAGAAGTTTGAGCTCGAAACAACCTGATAATTATTGCGAAAAGAGTACGTAAAAATGGAGCGAGCACTGGTCTGACCTTTTAATCGGAAATAGGTAAAGAAATTTTCTACCAAGATGACAGGCTAGATTATAAGGAATGGATGACTCCCCGGTCATCTATAACAAAGAATGCAATGTCACGATAACCAAACAATGAATCCGCAGGAAATATCACTAGCCGTTCGAAAGTAAGCGAGGTTTCAATTAAGGTGACCCTTTTTAAATTCAAATGTCGATTCCAAATTGCGTGATTGGGAAGAGTTGGAGCTCATAGCCAAAAATTATCGAATGTTTGGCTTGGTAGCCATTGTGAAGAGAGAAAACTATGAGTATGGAGTGCTCACTTGTCTGAACTTTTAAACGAAGAGAGTTAAAGACAAAATTTGGAAAGATGCTAACATTTATCCCATGGAATTAATGATCCCGAGCCGTTCGAAACAAATCGAGGTTTAGTAGAGGATGACTCTGAAAAAGTATTTCAAAAACGTATATGCTGACGACATTGCTTACTTAAAGCTGGAAAAACCCAAAATTATGGCTTTCATGATGAGTGAAGAAAAAACGCGGTATCAGGTATGTGTCATCAAGCAAACTCGAAGCTTTATAAACTTGCTATCGATAAAAAGCTGTTTCATCGCGGAGTTGTCGGTTCTTTGCCAAAAAGTTATCGGTTTAATATGATCAAGCGGTCTATCATTTATCAAAAAGTTAAAACGACGTTATCAACCAGTTATTGATTTGTTATCTTACAGTTATCGATTTTTCCTCGTAGAATTATCGGCGTGGTATGGATTTATTATCGAAAACTCTCCGATTCATTGTCTAAAAAATTACGATTTTTTTCGAAAAATTGCGATATGTTTTAGGAAAGTTACTGATTCATTATAGAAAAGTTATCGATTTGTTTTCGGTGGGTTAACCATTTGTTATCAAAATGTTTTCGGTGGGTTATCGATTTGTTATCAAAATGTTATCGAATTTGTATTGCAATAGCTCATCAGTTTGTTATAAGACCAATACTGATAAAACTTCAATATATAAAATAGATAACACATCTGTCTCTAACGCGCACGTCTGTGCTTACCGTAATACATTTTTATACTCAGCTGAGCAAAGCCCACAGAGTACATTAATTTTGTTCGCATACCGGTACTCCGTAACGGCATAAACTAATCGAGATAAATATAGACTTCTATATATCAAAATGATCCGGGCGAAAAAAGAAATTCATTTAGCCATGTCCGTCCGTCCGTCCGTCTGCCCGTAAATACGATAACTTGAGTAAATTTTGTGGTACCTTAATGAAATGGTACGTAAGTTCCTGAGCGCTCATCTCCGATCGCTATTAAAAATGAACTAAATCGGACTTTAACCACGCCCACTTTTTAGATATCGAAATTTTCGAAAAACCGAAAAAGTGAGATATTTCATTACTAAAGACGGATAAAGCGATGAAACTTGGTAGATGGGTTGACTTTATGACGGAGAATAGAAAACTGCTAAAATTTTGGACAATGGGCGTGGCACCGCTCACTTTTAAAAAAAGGTAATTTAAAAAATTTGCAAGCTGTAATTTGGCAGTCATTGAAGATATCATGATAAAATTTGGCAGGAACGTTAATCCTATTACTAAATGTGTTCTAAATAAAAATTAGCAAAATCGGATGACGAACACGCCCACTTAAAAAAAAGTTTTTTAAAGCCAAATTTTAACAAAAAATTTTATATTTTTAAAGTATATAAGTAAATTATCTCAGCATTCAACTCCAGCAATGATATGGTACAACAAAATACAAAAATTAAAGAAAATTTAAAAATGGGCGTGGCGCCGCGCTTTTTCATTTAGTTTGTCTAGAATACTTTTAATGCCATACGTCGAACAAAAATTTACTAATCTTTGTTAAGGGCATAGCTTCTATGACGATAACTGTTTTTAGTGAAAATGGGCGAAATCAGTTGAAGCCACGCCCAGTTTCTGTACACAGTCGACTGCCGGTCTTTCCGCTCAGCCGTTAACACGATAACTTGAGCAAAAATCTATATATCTGTACTAAGCTTAGTTCACGGACTAATTCGAACTCACTTTATCTTGGCATTAAAATAGGCGAAATTTTGTCTCAAAAACTCTCAGCTGAGTGTGTAATGTTCGGTTACACCCGAACTTGGCCTTCCTTACTTGATAAGACTTGATATGTCGCCTCCGTAGCAGATACTGACAAATAAATAGTAAATAGCTTGAGTGGGTAGCCAGTAAGTCTATAGTGCACTCACTCTGTCAGTAAGCCGACATGACAGCTTCAGGAAACTGTAACGCTAGCAAGTCATTAAATAGTAACCGGAGCTAAAACAGGGAAAGCAAAAAAATGGGATAAAAAGAGAAAACAATATATGTATACAGAAAAACACATAGATTAAAATTACCACGCCACTGAATGCCAAAAAAGTATCTAGTTTACGTTACAGCCAATGGTTGGCAGCTGCATTCGGTGAAAAATATATAATTACCTCGAACTGTCAAAACTAATTATGACAGCTGTCAGTGGTTTTATCTATCTGTAAAATGCGTCAACGAGAAAAACACTTAGAAGCGGAAGGCGTAGCTTAAAGAAGGGCGAGCAAATCAAGCGCAATGGTCATATAATAAAACAACAACAAAGAAGTACTAAAAGCGAAAATCGTCAAACTAGAGATTGAAAAAAAGAAAGACTTAAGAGAGCAAGGAAAAAACGTTAAGCTTGCAACAAAAAAAATTATAGCAAACAAGTAAGGAAGGTTAAGTTCGGGTGTAACCGAACGTTACATACTCAGTTGAGAGCTATGGTGACAACATAAGGGAAAATAACCATGTAGGAAAATGAACCGAGGGAAACCCTGGAATATGTTTGTATGACATGTGTATCAAATGAAAGGCATTAAAGAGTATTTTATGAGGGAGTGGGCCATAGGGATATAGCCATAAAGGTGAATCATAGTTGATTCTAGACTTTGTTTGTACGATATGGGTATCAAATGAAAGGTGTTAATGAGTATTTTAAAAGGGAGTAATCCTTAGTTCCATAGGTGGACGCCGTTTCGAGATATCGCCACAAAGGTGGACCAGGGGTGACTCTAGAATGTGTTTGTACGATGTGGGTATCAAATTATGGGTATTAATGAGGGTTTTAAAAGGGAGTGGTGGTTGTTGTATAGGTGGTCGCCTCTTCGAGTTATCGCCATAAAGGTGGACCAGAGGTGACTCTAGAATGCGTTTGTACGATATGGGTATCAAATGAAAGGTGTTAATGAGTATTTTAAAAGGGAGTAATCCCTAGTTCCATAGGTGGACGCCGTTTCGAGATATCGCCATAAAGGGGGACCAGGGGTGACTTTAGAATATGTTTGTCCGATATGGGTATCAAATGAAAGGTGTTAATGAGTATTTTAAAAGGGCGTGGGACTTAGTTCTATAGATGGACGCATTTTCGAGATATCGCCATAAAGGTGGGCCAGGGGTGACTCTAGAATAAGTTTGTACGATATGGGTATCAAATTAAAGGTATTAATGAGAGTTTTAAAAGGGAGTGGTGGTAGTTGTATATGTGAAGGCATTTTCCATATATCGACTAAAATGTGGACAAGGGTGACCCAGAACATCATCTGTTGGATACCGCTAATTTATTTATATATGTAATACCTGCCAAGATTTTAAGGGTTTTTTATTTCGCCCTGCAGAACTTTTTTTCATTTTCTTCTACTTAATATGGTAGGTGTCACAACCATTTTATAAAGTTTTTTCTAAAGTTATATTTCGCCTCAATAAAACAATCCAATTACCTTACCATGTTTCATCCCTTTTTTCGTATTTGGTATAGAATTATGGCTTTTTTTTCATTTTTCGTAATTTTCGATATCGAAAAAGTGGGCGTGGTCATAGTCGGATTTCGTTCATTTTTCATACCAAGATAAAGTGAGTTCAAGTAAGTACGTGAACTAAGTTCATTAAAGATATGTAGATTTTTGCTCAAGTTATCGTGTTAACGGCCATGCGGAAGGACAGACGGATGACTGTGTATAAAAACAGAGCGTGGCATCAACGGATTTCGCCCATTTTCACAGAAAACAGTTAACGTCATAAAATTTATGCCCCTACCAAATTTCAAAGGGATTGGTTAATTTTTGTTCGAATTATGGCGTTAAAAGTATCCTAGACAAATTAAATGAAAAAGGGCGGAGCCACGCCCATTTTGAAATTTTCTTTTATTTTTGTATTTTGTTGCACCATATCATTACTGGAGTTGAATGTTGACATAATTTACTTATATACTGTAAAGATATTAAATTTTTTGTTAAAATTTTACTTTAAAAAAAAATTTTTTTTAAAAGTAGGCGTGGTCCTTCTCCGATTTTGCAAATTTTTTGTTAAGCGTACATATAGTAATAGCAGTAACGTTCCTGCCAAAGTTCATCATGATATCTTCAACGACTGCCAAATTACAGCTTGCAAAACTTCTAAATTACCTTCTTTTAAAAGTGGGCGGTGCCACGCCCATTGTCCAAAATTTTACTAATTTTCTATTCTGCGTCATAAGTTCAATCCATCTACGAAGTTTCGTCGCTTTATCTGTCTTTTGTAATGAATTATCGCACTTTTTCGGTTTTTCGAAATTTTCGATATGGAAAAAGTGGGCGTGGTTATAGTCTGATATCGTTCATTTTAAATAGCGATCTGAGGTGAGTGCTCAGGAATCTACATACCAAATTTCATCAAGATACCTCAAAATTTACTCAAGTTATCGTGTTAAAGGACGGACGAACGGACGGACATGGCTCAATCAAATTTTTTTTCGATCCTGATTATTTTGATATATGGAAGTCTATATCTATCTCGATTCCTTTATATATGTACAACCAACCGTTATCCAATCAAACTTAATATACTCTGTGAGCTCTGCTCAACTGAGTATAAAAATTGCAATAATTATATTAAATGCCTGAACAAAAAAGTTACGCTACCAGTAAGCGTTAAATAATATAAAAAGCGAAACGAGATGAAGCAGAAATATTATCAGTTGAAAACCAAAACGTTGTTGATTATGTCAAGAGTAAAAAGCACAACTAAAGCCAAACTCATGGCCAAAAACGCAAAGATGTGTAAAGTGCAGAAAAAAATAAAGGAAGTAGGCAGAAGTTTAAAAATATAGTGGTGGCAAGTAGCGAACTGTTGAAATTAAAATTGAAAAGATGAATTACCAGAAGATGTTGACAAGACAAGGCTAACAAGCCGGCAAGGCAACAAAAGTGCAGACAAAATAAAAACATAGCGTAAGGTTTACACACTCATTGCTGAATGTACTTGACTTGAATAGTTGAAGCGAGTACATGGAAGTTTGTCAGTCAGCTACTGAGCCAACAAGTCGGAGGAAAAGCGAGTAGGCGCAATTAGGTGGTGGCCGTAACAAGCAGCTTTTTAATTTTTCTTTTTGTCTAAGCTAACATAGGTGGTCGCCACAAGTTAAAAAATGATGAACTGATTGTTGAGTGGTAAATTAAATTTTTTGACATTTTTCTTTGCACTAGCACGAATGACTGATGTTTTTTGGTGCTGTGGTCTTTAGTCTAGCGTTCTTATTGCTGTTTGACTGCTGTTGAACTGTCATGTCAAAAATTGGTGTTTATCATATTTTTCAGCGCTTAGCCAGTGTAAGGAATATTTTTTTTTTATTTTTGGTCTTACTTTTATTTTCGTTTTTCAATTACTTATCTTATTTCTTTCTGTGCTCTCTAATCAGCTTTAATCCGTAAATTCTGTAAAACTTTTATAGCTTGAGCTCACAAGCGCTTAATTGTTTAAAGAGAAATATATGTTGTATGTAGTTGTTAACAAGAATTCATTGGTTTTATGGATATACATATATATATATATATATATATGTAAGACGGCCCACCCATGTTGTTGCAACAACGTTGTTAGCCTCTCGGTATTGGTTTGTTATTTAACTTATGAATTACGACTTAGTTTTTTGATTTACTCAATCCATCTGTGGGTTGTTATACATGGATACCAGTTGCTGCCTCAAGGTAATTTTGGGATCAGAAACATATGTGCGTATTTGTGTGTATAATATAAGTTGTTAATAAATTAAATTTCAGTGTCAGATTTGCTGAATACACTGGGGGAGCACACTTTGTCTAGCCCAGAAAACCGTTTGCCTACATTTTAATAGTGAGCCTTGCTTCTACTGCTGACTCCCTATCACACATTATTTTTATCTTCTTTATTTTCTTATTTCGTATTTTCTTCATTTATTCCTCCTTCCCACTCTCTGCCTCTACTTTTACTATCTCAACAAGTAAGGAAGGCTAAGTTCGGGTGTAACCAAACATTACATACTCATCTGCCCCATTACAGCTTGCAAAACTTTTAAATTACCTCATACTAAGGGTGGGCGGTACCACGCCATTGTCCAAAATTTTACTAATTTTCTATTCTGCGTTATAAGGTCAACCCACCTACCAAGCTTCATCGCTTTATCCCTCTTTGGTAATTAACTATCGCATTTTTTGGGTTATCGAAAAAGTGGGCGTGGTTAAATTCCGATTTCGTTAATTTAGACAAGGAATGTGAGATGAGTGCCCAGGAATTTACATACCAAATTTCATTAAGATACCTCAAAATTTACTCAAGTTATCATGTTTACGGACAGAGGGGCGGACGGACGGACATGGCTGAATCAATTTCTTTTCCCGCCTTAATCATTTTGATATATAAAACTCTATATCTATCTTGATTAGTTTATGCCGTTACGGGGTACCGTTATGCGAACAAAATTAATATACTCTGTAAGCTCTGCTCAGCTGAGTATAAATATCCTCATATGGGGCGCAGCCAAAGAAAGCGTATCAAAGTCACATCCGAAGGTAGCGTTGATTGTTTTTTTTTCTCGATATCCAAGGCATCATTGAATACGCTCCCGTTGGCTAGACAGTGATTGAAAATATTGTCGTTTTGGAGAGGCTGCGCGCGCGTATTTTTCGTGTGCGACCCGAACTCGCCTAGGATGAATGGATCTTGCATGATCACAATGTACTGGCCCATTCTTTAATCGTTGTGCAAGAACTGTAGGCGGTAAATAAATTGTCATTTAAACTTAAAGTATAATTATTTAATTCAAGAAATTTAGTTATAACATTTTAAATGGTTTAGCAAATTAAATATTTCATTGTGAGTGCGAACGTTCCGGCGGCTTTGATTATCTTGGATCGACTGTCGCGCGGTTTTTGTTGGCGTTGGTTTTATCCTAGTGTTGCATTTTTGGCAGAGTTGCCATTATTAACTTAAACAGTCATAATAAAGACGAAGTAATCGCTATGTAAGTCAATTGTAAATAGTTTCCTAAAGCTTCGATTTCTTGTTTTTTATTGATAAATTCCCGGATTTTAATTGCCACACTTCGTATACTAAATTTTAAGTAGCTACTTCAGATAATTTTAGCGATACAACAAATTAAATTTTTTGTCTGATAAAGGGCGTAGTAGCAGCCACTTTTCCAAAATTAGATAAAAATTTACAAACAAGTACATATGCTCAAATATCAATAATTTGAATCAAAGAGGTTCCGAATTTTAGATAGATAAAATATATATTGGCTAGTGGCGTGGTTCTGCGCGCTTTTCTAAAATATTTTAGGAAGCCTAATCATTTTAAAATATTTTTAAATACATACAAAAACAAACGTTCATCAAAATCGATCCATAACATCTGCTTTCCAACCGCAATAGCAAGAAATATATTTGGAGTCTCTACATCAGATTTGGTTTCTTGGCCGGGGCGTCAACATGACCCAGCCAGCACAGCATTTGAGCTTTTATTGCCTGCACTTTCTTCAAATCTACAAACTTTAAGCTTAAGCAGCTCATCATTACATCGCTTTCGATACTCGCCGTCGGAGATCTTTTCTATCGAGCCTTCAAAGATCATCTCATCTTCTCTCGACACGTTGCATGATGGTGAGCAACTTCATAGCGTGTGTTTTGTTCGTCGAGAGAGGACTTTACTAAAAACAAGGAACAAAAAACACAAGGAAAGCTAGACGTCGAAAAGCTTCAATCACAACAGACTGCCAATGATTTCGCAACTCGACTCTCACACCTGCTCTCTGAGGGCACAACTCATCCTGAAGGAATACAGGAGCAGTGGGAGCATATCTCCAAAGCACTTCATACTGCCGCCGAGGAAAAAATTGGTTACCGGCGGCCACGAAAAAACAACTGGTATGATGAAGAATGCCGCGTTGCAACCGAAAGAAAGGACGCTGCCTACAGGGCTACGTTAAAAGCGAGCGCGACAAGAGGAGTGTGTGAACGCTATCGTGAGTTGAAAAGGGAAGCGAGACGCCTTTTCAGGAAGAAAAAAGCAGAAGCAGAAAGGCGTGAGTGCGAGGAGCTTGAGCTGCTAGCCACCAGGAATAACGCCCGAAAATTCTACCAAAAAATACGGCGACAGACGGAAGGTTTTAAGACCGGGGCAAACTCCTGTAGGAATGAAAACGGCGACCTTGTAACTGATGTCCAGAGAGTGCTTAGATTATGGAGGGAACACTTCTCTGCTCCCCTAAATGGAGGCAGCAATTCACCGCGCAGAGATGAAGAACCCGATCCCGCAATCGATGATGATGGAATATATGTCCCCCCGCCCGATTATGACGAAGTTAGAATAGCAATAACCAGATTGAAAAACAACAAGGCCGTGGGCGCTGATGGATTTCCTGCGGAGCTATTCAAGTTCGGCGGCGAGGAGTTGGTAAGGCGCATGCAGCAGCTTCTTAGCAAAATATGGGCGGACGAAAGCATGCCCGACGGTTGGAATCTAAGTGTTCTTTGCCCAGTCCACAAGAAGGGGGATTCTGCAAAATGCACCAACTATCGTGGAATCAGCCTTCTTAATATCGCATATAAGGTCCTTTCAAGTGTATTGTGCGAAAGATTGAAGCCCACCGTGAACCGGCTGATTGGACCTTATCAGTGCGGCTTCAGACCTGGTAAATCTACCATCGACCAGATTTTCACAATGCGCCAAATCTTGGAAAAAACCCGTGAAAAGAGAATCGACACACACCACCTCTTCGTCGACTTTAAAGCCGCCTTCGACAGCACGAAAAGGAGCTGCCTATATGCCGCTATGTCTGAATTTGGTTTCCCCGCAAAACTTATACGGCTGTGCAAAATGACGTTGAGCAACACCATCAGTTCAGTCAGAATTGGGAAGGACCTCTCCGAGCCGTTCAAAACTAAACGAGGTTTCAGACAGGGTGACCCCCTATCGTGCGATTTCTTTAATTTGATGCTGGAGAAAATTATACTAGCTGCAGAACTTAACCGCACTGGAACAATATACTATAAAAGCGTGCAATTACTGGCATATGCTGATGACATTGATATCATCGGCCTAAACACCCGCGCTGTTAGTTCTGCTTACTCCAAGCTGGAAAAAGAAGCGGTAAAGATGGGTTTGATGGTGAATGAGGACAAAACGAAGTACCTACTGTCATCGAGCAAAGAGTCAGCACATATGCGCCTTGGCAACCACGCTACTGTTGGCAGCCATAATTTCGAAATAGTAAAAGACTTCGTTTATTTGGGAACCAGCATCAACACTAGCAACAACATCAGCACTGAAATCCAGCGAAGAATCAATCTTGCCAATAAATGCTACTTTGGACTAGATTGGCAATTGAAAAGTAAAGTCCTCTCTCGGCGAACGAAAATCATACTCTACAAGTCACTTATCGTACCCGTCCTGCTATATGGGACAGAAGCATGGACCATGACAACAGCAGATGAAGCGGCTTTGGGAGTGTTCGAGAGAAAAGTTCTTCGAAAGATTTATGGACCTCTACGCGTTGGCGATGGCGAGTACCGAAGAAGATTTAATGATGAGCTGTACGAGCTATACGCAGACATCAACATAGTCCAGCGAATTAAAACGCAGCGGCTGCGCTGGCTAGGCCATGTTATGCGAATGAAAGATGATGCTCCGGCCAAGAAAGTGTTTCTATCGGAACCCGCCTATGGAAGCAGAGGTAGAGGGCGGCCCCCACTCCGTTGGAAGGACCAGGTGGAAAACGATTTAAACTCCCTTGGTGTGACCAATTGGCGCCGGTTGGCGGAGCGAAGGAGCGACTGGCGCGCCTTGTTGGACGGCCATAACCGTTTAGACGGTTAAGCGCCAATTAAGTAAGTAAGTAAGAGAGGACTTTACTTTTTAATTATACTCAGCCCAAACTTGCACCGGTTGAATTGTGAAATTCCCTTTAATTTCTATGCTGAAATTGTTTGTGCTGTTAATGCTGGTTCCTAAATAGGAGAAGTCCTTTAAAGCTTAAAAATTATATTCGTTAACAGTGACGTGGTGACAAAGGCAGGAATGCATCGATTTTCTGTTGGATGACTGCAAGTACTTTATTATTATTAAACCCTGTTATGACAGCTAGAAGAAATGTATTAGCCGGCCTCCTCGTACAAGCTCAATATGATATTTTTCCTATAATCATAACAGAAACTACGAACATTTTTTGGCCAAACCCTACATTCATATGGCAAAATACCTATTGTGCAAAAATCGGGATCTCGAAATCGGACTCAGAGCTATGGTGTCTTAAGCAATTTTCCTTAGAATCATCTGTAGATTACGTTTTCGTTATACTCCTGATGGAAAAAAATGTGACACGCTCTAATGTATATATATATTTAAACAACCTATACATAACCATCTAGTAAAATTTCAAGCATTTAACTGTTTGCAAAATATGGAAGAAATGACGAAAAATCTCCTATCAAAACAAAAGGTCGTATGGAAAATGTATGCTATAGTAATGCGGTCGGTTTCGACAGACGTCTAAAAAGTAAATCAGCTCCCAAAACTTCATTTAGATCACTATCCTAAGGCGGTAGTTTGCATTTAAGCAGATTGACGGACATAAGGACTAGGCACAGTCAACTCAGTTCTTCCTCCTGATCATTTTGGTCACTTATCGTTCAATATGCATCAGTTATCCACCTGTCGGAAATTAAAAAAAAAAAATTATTATGTTGATCTCCAAATTTTTAACAATAAATATTTTTTGTGTTCAAACTAAATTTCAAATAACTTGAAGCGCATCAATTTACTCGTATTGGGCGCAGCCAAAAAGTCATTTTATCTTTGGAACAAATAATGTATACAAAAATTTTATCAATGCTTTGTGTGTCTTACTTATGACTTCTTTGGCGGTTCCTACGCCATAATACACACTTACGCACATACATAATACAAACGAATAAAAAAGGCAAAAAACAAACTTTATACACAAATAAAAGAAAAGGAATGGCACTCAAGGTATACCAAATTCCAATATCAACCCAAACCGTATTCAAGTCATAAATTTTTGAAACTTAAGTGCAAGACAATATACAAAGTAAAGTCAAGCCTCGAGCTAAGTCTATAGTCATTGATAGAATAAATGTAAATATAGAAAACAATATAGGAGAAAAAGCCCAAAAATGTAAGCAAAAATAACCAAGTTCCCTTAAGAAGTCACAGCTGCGGCAAAGGAAAAGTCACTTAAGTGTCTGAGCGCACATTCTGAAGGTTAAGGGCAACTGAAGTAGGAAGAATTTTTTTGCGTTTCGAGGAAGATGCTTATTTGATATAATATACAAATTTAAAACCACTATACACTGTACAGCTAAGTAAAAAATAAAACGCGTAAGAATGAAAACATAACATTTTTGTCGTTTACTTACCTAAGTTGCTATATGCAGCCACAAGTGTTCAGGCATAGAAAATATACCATAGTATAAGGAAAAGATAAAAATAAAAATAAAAATAAGAATAACACGTAAGGAAGTTTAAGTTCGGGTGTAACCGAGCATTACATACTCAGTTGAGAGCTATGGTGACAAAAGAAGGGAAAATAACCCTGGGCCTTTGTTCTATAGGTGGACGCCTTTTCGAGATATCGCCATAAAGGTGGACCAGAGGTGATTCTAGAATGTGTTTGTACGATATTGATATTAATGAGAGTTTTAAAAGGGAGTGGTGGTAGTTGTATATGTGAAGGCGTTTTCCAGACATCGACCAAAATGTGGACCAGGGTAACCCAGAGCATCATCTGTTGGATACCGCTAATTTATTTATATATGTAATACCTGCCAAGATTTCAAGGGTTTTTTGTTTCGCCCTGCAGAACTTTTTCATTTTCTTCTACTTAATATGGTAGGTGTCACAACCATTTTTCAAAGTTCTTTCTAAAGTTATATTTCGCGTAAAAACCCAATCCAATTACCATGTTTCATCCCTTTTTTCGTATTTGGTATAGAATTATGGCATTTTTTTTTTCATTTTTCGTAATTTTCGATATCGAAAAAGTGGGCGTGGTCATAGTCGAATTTCGTTCATTTCTTATACCAAGTTAAAGTGGGTTCATGTAAGTGCGCGAACTAAGTTCAGTAAAGATATGTCGATTTTTATCTATGCCCCTACCAAATTTAAGAAGGATTGGTAAATTTTTGTTCGACTTATGACATTAAAAGTATTCTAGGCAAACTAAATGAAAATGGGCGGAGCCACGCCTATTTTGACATTTTCTTTTATTTTTGTATTTTGTTGCATCATATCATTATTGGAGTTGAATGTTGACTTAATTTATTATATACAGTAAAGATATTAAATTTTTTGTTAAAATTTGACTTTTAAAAAACTTTTTTTTAAAAAAGTGGCCGTGTTTTTAATCCGATTTTGCTAATTTTTGTTTAGCACATATATAGTAATAGTAGTAACGTTCCTGCCAAATTTCATCATGATATCTTCAACGACTGCCAAATTACAGCTTGCAAAACTTTTAAATTACCTTCTTTTAAAAGTGGGCGGTGCCACGCCCATTGTCCAAAATCTTACTAATTTTTTATTCTGCGTCATAAGGTAAACCCATCTACCCAGTTTCATCGCTTTATCTGTCTTTGGCAATGAATTATCGCATTTTTTCGGTGTTTCGAAATTTTCGATATCGAAAAAGTGGGCGTGGTTATAGTTCGATATCGTTCATTTTAAATAGCGATCTGAGATGAGTGCCCAGGAATCTACACACCAAATTTCATCAAAATACCTTAAAATTTACTCAAGTTATCGTGTTAACGGACAGACGGACGGACGGACATGGCACAATCAAATTTTTTTTCGATACTGATGATTTTGATATATGGAAGTCTATATCTATCTCGACTCCTGTATACCTGTACAACCAACCGTTATCCTATCAAAGTTAATATATTCTGTGAGCTCTGCTCAACTGAGTATAAAAACAAACACTTCGTACTGGTATTATGCACCTAAGTAAAATATGAAAATTGTATTTGTGCGCAATAAAGCGCAAATATAAACAAATCTAAACCCGCCAAGAACTCTTCTCTAGGCGTTGATTTTAAGCTGCAAACACTTGATATCTAATATTTATATGCTGTGATAATTTTTGCTTGATTTTGTGTACTGCTTTTAAATTGTGTTTCTTATATTTGTAAGGAAACCAGATTAGTTGGCATGAATTTCACCTTAAGCAGGATTTGAAGTGCTAAAAGCTGTAGGTGGAGCCCGTATTGTGTAGCTCATGCAGTGATGCAATAAAAATAAAAATTCCACAAAATAAGTTGAATTCTCCTATTTTGTCCCCCATTACAATGAGAAATTTCCACGTATTTTCCCATACAGCCTAAATATGTATATTGGGTCGGGTCGATTTGCAAGGCCGAAAGTTAACCGATATCGCGCCATCGATTTTTCGATAGGATATCAATTTGACTTTAGTTGTAAAACATATCTACAGTGCCAAGCAGAAATAAGAGTATGTGAACGCTACCGCGAGTTGAAAACGGAAGCGTGACGCCTTTACAAGAAGAAAAAAGCAGAGCCAGAAAAGCATGAGTACGAGGAGCTGGAGCGGCTCGCCACCAGGAATAACGCCCGCAAATTAAACAAAAAAATTCGGCGACAGACGAAAGGTTATACGTGCGGTGCAAACTCCTGTAAGAACGATAACGACGACCTTGTAGCCGCTGTCCAGAGAGTACTTAAATTATGGAGATACACTGCGAAAAGGAGACAGCGATGTACCACATAGAGATGATTAACCTTATGTCGACTTCGGACCTGATAAATCTACTATCGACCAGATCTTTACAATGCGCCAGAGCGTAGAAAAGGCTCACGATAAGAGAAGCGACACTTACCATCTTGTTGTAAACTTCAAAGCAGCATTTGACAGCGTAAATGTATGCTGAAAATTTAATAAGGCTCTGCCAAATGACGTCGAGCAACAGGGTTTCAAGGGGTTGTGTAGCGCAATATATAGCTTCTCCAACCCAATTGTCAACCTCACCTTCGAGCGGCGAATCCCGTTTCACTAACAGACGAGGCTCTGGCGACCCCAAGCTCCTCATGGAACTTGGGGGTGGGAAGGGAGGGATGGCCTGAAGGTTTATTGCGGCCATATAAATCGTTCCCGAGATGGTCGGGCCAGCACCTTAATGGTGCTGTGCTACCGGAGCGTGTCGGATCTGTATCCGACAAAGAACCATCACATCGATAACACTCCCCAAAGCCTTCGGGGAGTAACCTAATCGCTACAACAACAACAACAACAACGTCGAGCAACACCACCAGCTACGCAAAGATTTGGAAAGACCTTTCCAAGCCATTCGAAACAAAACGAGCGTTCAGACAAAGTGACTCGTTTTCGTGCAGTTTTTAAACATAATAATGGAGAAGATTATTCTAGCAGTAGAGCTAAACCGCTATGGTATAATCTATTATATGAGCATACAATTACTGGCGGTTGCTGATTAGTGAGTTCTGCCCTCCTGAGATTAGATAAAGAAGCAAAAAAGGTGGGGCTTGCGGTATATGAGGACAAGACGAAGTACCTGCTGTCATAAAAGAAAGAATCGATGCATTCGCATCTTGGCAGCCGTTTCACTGTTAACGGATATAAATTGGAGACTGCGCAGGATTTTGTCTATTTTGGAGCCAGTATTAACAGCAAAAACAATATCGGCTTTAAAATCAAAGGGAGAATAACTCCTGCCAAGAAGTGCTAATTTGGACTGAGTAGGAAATTAAAAAGTAAAGTCCTCTCTCGACGAACAAAAATCACGATTTACAGGTCGGTCATCATACAAGTCCTGATGTATATCTTGGAATCATGGACGGTGTCAAAATGAGATAAGATCGCTCTTGGAGAATTCACATGATGATAAAAACCGAAAGGCTTCGCTGGCTATGTCATGTTATGCGAATTTGGAAGCAGATGAAGGGGAAGATCTCCACTTAGTTGTAAGAGGCAGGTGGAGAAAGACTTTACCTCCCTTGGTGCTCACAATTAGCATCAGTTATGACGAAACGGGGACAGCTGGCTTGACTTTTTACGAAACGCTTAAATGGGAGATGCCGTGCCGCATTCCAAAATTTTAAATACAGC
This sequence comes from Eurosta solidaginis, assembly GCF_040869045.1. Taxonomy (NCBI): domain Eukaryota; kingdom Metazoa; phylum Arthropoda; class Insecta; order Diptera; family Tephritidae; genus Eurosta; species Eurosta solidaginis. Next base: position 28,876,583 of record NC_090321.1, read on the forward strand.
TAAATTAATGGTTAGTGTTTCAAATCAACCGAAGTTTTGTTATTTTAGCTGCATTATTGATTGGATTGTTGCGTTTTTGATATTTTTAAAAATTTTATGTATTTAAAAATTGGGCGTGGCTGTCGTCCGATTTTTCTCTTTATTAAACAGCAATGCCAGATAAGCGCTAAGGAGCCCACATACATATTAAATACCTCAAAGCTTGCTCAAGTTATCTTGTTGATAGGCGTACGTATAAACGAGCGGGCATGGCTAAACGAATTTCTTGTTTCACCCTGATGAGTTTGATATATAGAAGCCTATTTTTATCTCGATTTGTTTTCGTCGTTAAAATGTGCCATTATGTCAACAAAGTTAATATACTCAGTGAGTTTTGTTCTGCTGCGTATAAAAAATTTCTTTAGGTGCGAAGTCAGCACAAAAACGTCAAATTTTGCAATATTAAAGAAAACTGTAAAGGTACTACACCACAAATTGAAAAAAAAGCTTTATTCGTATATCGTTCCAGGTTATTGGTATCGTTAACGCAAGTGACTTAAGTAATTCAAGACATACATGCATAACTTACACAATTACATATATACATCAGAATACTTCAATTATCTTCATTTGCGTTACTTTGCGGCATAAGATACATCGAAAACATCTGCCATGACTTTCAGCGGAGTATGTAATGCCACTGCCATGGCCAATATTACTACATGTAGAGCAAACATTACAAGCAATTAGACATACAGACTGCGCTAGAAAGGACACAGCTGGCGTGCTGAGCCATTGACGCCGTCAGCAATATGAAACAACATGCATACTTAGATACATACAAGAAGCGAGTACCGCAGAAACATACATATGCATATTTATGTATATATGTATGCTTATGAGGCAAGTCAGGGTGCACTGCCTTCAAATGTGAATCTAATATACAAACAAGTAAGGAAGGCTAAGTTCGGGTGCAACCGAACATTACATATTCAGCTGCCAAATTACAGCTTGCAAAACTTTTAAGTTACCTTCTTTAAAACTGAGCGGTGCCACGCCCATTGTTTACTAATTTTCTGTTCTGCGTTATAAGGTCAACCCACCTACGAAGTTTCATCGCTTTATCCGTCTTTGGTAATGCATTATCGCACTTTCGGAAATTTTCGATATCGATATAGTCCGATTTTGCTCATTTTAAATAGCTATATGAGATGAGTGCCCAGGAACTTACATACCAAATTTCATTAAGATACCTCAAAATTTACTCAAGTTATCGTGTTTACAGACAGACGGACGGACGGATGGACGAGGCTAAATGAATTTCATTTTTCGTCCAGATTATTTTGATATATAGAAGTCTATATCTATCTCGATTAGTTTATGCCGTTACGGGGTACCGTCATGCGAACAAAATTAATATACTCTTGAGCTCTGCTAAGCTTAATATACAAACAAGTAAGGAAGGCAAATTTCGGGTGTAACCGAACATTACGCACTCAGCTGAGAGCTATGGAGACAAAATAAGGGAAAATGACGATGTAGGAACTTAGGACCTAGGGTAAGCCTGGAATGTGATGGTATGACATGTATATCAAATGGAACTTAATAAAGAGTATTTTAAGAGGGATTGGGCCATAGTTCTATAGGAGGACGCCAATTAGAGATGTCGCCATAAAGGTGGACCAGGGCTGACTCTAGAATTTGTTTGTAAGATATGGATATCAAATGAAGGGTGCTAATGAGTATTTTAAAAGGGCGTGAGCCTTAGCTCTATAGGTGGACGCCTTTTCGAGATATCGCCATAAAGGTGGACCAGGGGTGACTCTAAAATGCGTTTGTGCAATATGGTTATCAAAGGAAAGGTGTTATTGAGTATTTTAAAAAGGAGTGGGCCTTAGTTCTATAGGCGGACACCTTTTCGAGATATCGCCATAAAGGTGGACCCGGGTGACCCAGAACATCATCTGTAGGGTACCGCTAATTTATTTATATATATAATACCACGCACAGTATTCCTGCAAAGATTCCAAGGGCTTTTGATTTCGCCGTGCAGAAATTTTTCATTTTCTTCTACTTAATATGGTAGGTGTCAGACCCATTTTGCAAAGTTTTTTTCGAAAGTTATATTTTGTGCCAATTAACCAATCCAATTACCAGGTTTCATCTCTTTTTTCGTATTTGGTATAGAATTATGTAATTTTTTTTCATTTCTCGCAACTTTCGATATCGAAAAAGTGGGCGTGGTCATAGTCGGAATTCGGCCATTTTTTATACCAATACAGAGTGAGTTCAGATAAGCACGTGAACTGAGTTTAGTAAAGATATATCGATCTTTGCTCAAGTTATCGTGTTAACGGCCGAGCGGAAGAACAGATGGTCGACTGTGTATAGAAACTGGGGGTGGCTTCAACCAATTTCGCCCTTTTTCACAGAAAACAGTTATCGTCCTATAATCTAACCCCTACCAAATTTCATAAGGATTGGTAAGTTTTTATTCGAGTTATGGCATTAAAAGTATCCTAAACAAATTTAATGAAAAAAGGCGGAGCCACGCCCATTTTGAAATTTTCTTTTATTTTTGTATTTTGTTGCACCATATCATTACTGGAGTTGAATGTAGACATACTTTACTTATATACTGTAAAGATATTAAGTTTTTTGTAAAAATTTCACTTTAAAATAATTTTTATTTTTAAAGTGGGCGTGGTCGTTCTCCGATTTTGCTAATTTTTATAAAGCGTACACATAGTGATACAAGTAATGTTCCTGCCAAATTCCATCATGATATCTTCAACGACTGCCAAATTACAGCTTGCAAAACTTCTAAATTACCTTCTTTTAAAAGTGGGCGGTGCCACGCCCATTGTCCAAAATTTTACTTATTTTCTATTCTGCGTCATAAGTTAAACTCACCTACCAAGTTTCATCGCTTTATCCGTCTTTGGTAATGAATTATCGCACTTTTTCCCTTTTTCGAAATTTTCGATATCGAAAGAGTGGGCGTGGTTATAGTCCGATATCATTCATTTTAAATAGCGATCTGAGATGAGTGCCCAGGAACCTACATACCAAATTTCATCAAGATACCTCAAAATTTACCCAAGTTATCGTGTTAACGGACGGACGGACGGACGGACGGACATGGCTCAATCAAATTTTATTTCGGTACTGATGACTTTGATATATGGAAGTCTATATCTATCTCGATTCCTTTATACCTGTACAACCAACCGTTACCCAATCAAAGTTAATATACTCTGTGAGCTCTGCTCAACTGAGTATAATTAAGCAACCACAGCATTCGTGAACGCGTCACTCATACGCCCTGTCCAACTTGCTCCCTCTTTTGTGTTTGTTCCTTCTTTTGTTGTAAAATACATGCACCAACAATGTTATGGCGGAATATGTTTAAGTAAGTGGCATAATTTGTGTCTGCGGGCATAAAATAAGCGATCTGCGTTGATTTGCTTTAACTTATTTGTTTAGCGGTGCTATTTTGGAGCCAAAAAAGAAACACACGCATAGCTATATATTTAAGAATATATTTTCTATAAAGAATGGCAAAAAAAATAATATAAGTGAGCTTAAAAAGAGAGAATATAATGCAGCAATAAATGTGAAAATAAGTGAAATTTTGTAGACAACCAAATTTGTTAGCTGTCTATCTCATGGCCTAATGGTGATGTCTGTCGGCCCATCGCTCTAAGCTTTGTGGCAAGCAAAGGAGGTAGCTTATTTTCGCAGCATTAAAACTGCCAACAAAGACTGCTGTAGAAAGTTTCCCACAGCTTTGGTGTTTTTGTTAGCTGTCTACTGTTATTTGATGGGTTCACTTTAGTCCTTCTGTGCACAATTGCTTCTGCTGTTTTATGCCTGAATGCTTTCTTACGGCCTGTGGATTTATTTTATTTGTTGCTTTTGTAATAGCATATTTTATGGTAAATGAAATTTTCTTTTGTTACTGTGTGAATTGAGTTTTTGTGTTATTCTCAAATTTTTTGCTTTATTTCATTTTAGTGCTTTTTTTTTTTTTTGTTCTGGTTTTTTGTTGTTTTTTTCGGGGGGTTTCATTATTTCATTTGTGTACAATAATTTGACTGCCTGCGCGACTTTGACTCCTTGACATGTTTGCCTTATACGCTTGAATTTCTTCACAGCTGAATAGATAACTCTTGTTGATAAATTTTTTCCACGCAACCTCGTCTAAATTTATTCATTTGCCATCTTACCTTCAACATCACCTGCGGTTATTGATTTGTCGCATTAGATTAAGTTATGCATTCCGTAGCGTTTATTAAATGATGACGCTACTGAGTAAGCTTTCCACTACGCATCACTGTGCACCACTTTTTTTGACTAGCTTCCAGCGAATTTCTTTTCTTTGAGCAATTCACTACCGCTGTTGCCATGACAGTGGTGTGCTTATTATAATATTTCGCCTTATAGCTGTTCCGTGTATCATCTCCTTTGCCTCCAACTTCACCTACGAACATAACTTTCACATTCATATTGAAATACACATATGTGCATATGTGCTCGTACAATTATGTAGGTTTATATATACGTAGGTATTCCTCTTATATAATTTTCATTTTGTTCGTTATTTGCGTAATTTAGTAACTTTGTTTAACATAATTGTCAATTGAAGCGTTTTGTTGCGACTCATTGGCGTTATTGTGCATACCATGGCGTATGAGTAACATTCGTACAAAAGTGTGTGTGTACAAATGTATGTGTGAGTGCGGGCAGAAGATGAGCTTGCTCGCACTCGTAAGCGACAAAATTTAACATCATCTATTCACATGTACATATATTACTTATCTCCGTAGCGTTGGCTAAATTTGTTGTACCAAAAATTCCTTGCATTATCTTTTTTTTGTTGCCCTTGCTGTGCCATTGACCTTGATTCATAGCAAGTTCATATAGGCCTCATTTAATCAACATTAATGCGCATTAAACTTTGAAATTTGATAAATAATTATTTTATAATATATATATATTAACCATGTATCTCCAATTACGAAATTTTTGGTGAATCGCAGGTCTCTAAGTTTACACAGTTTGTTATCAATGTGTTATCGGCTTGTTATCGGTTTTTAATCGAAAATTAATTGATTTTTTATGGAAGAATTATCGATTTTCTATCGAAAAATTATCGATTTTCTACCGAGAATTTATCGACCTATTATCAAAAAGCTATCGGAATGTCATAAAAAGGGTATCGATCTTTTGTCGAAAATATATCGATTTGTTGCCTAAAGTCTATCGGTCTCTTATCGAAAAGTTCTTGAGGAAAGCTTCTAGTACTTGCCAAGAGGAAGGAGTTATTCTATAACATGTGGCCTGGCACCTGATTGGGTTTCTTCCGTTTGGTCGTCAAACAAATTCTGGTAAGACTATGGACAATTTCAACCCAACCTATCGAAAAGTTAAAGATTTTTAATCGTACTGTTACCAGTTTGTTATCGGTGTGTTATCAGCTTGTTATGTATGCGTTATGGGTTTGTAATCGAAAAGTTATCGACTTCTTATCAAAAATCAGCAACAGTTACTGCAATTTTTTGGATCGATTTGTTGCTAAATTTTATCGGTTCCTCACCTAAAAGTTAAAGATTTGTTATCGTACTGTTACCAATTTGCCAACGATGAGCTATCGATTTGCTACCCACGCGTTATCTCCAACTCATCCTTTGGTTATAAAACAGATACCGAGAAAACTTTAATATAAAATAGATAACACATCTGCAAATCGTCGAAAAAAGCCGATATGAAAACAATAAGATAAAAATAGCTCGGCGTTAACAAGTGGATAACAAACCGATAATCTGACTATAGTTTGGCTGTTCATAACAACCCGATAATAAAGGCAAAACTTTTCGGTATCGGTAGTTATCAATAAGAAGCCCACAAAGTTCTTCTCAAATAGTGCACACATCATTGATAAAACATTGTGAAAACTACCCAAGACCAAGCAGAACAAGACCAAAAACAACAAAATATGATCAATTGGAGTGCTCTTTTAGGGGCTACCGCAAACAAAGCAATAGGGACTTTCTTTTCTTGCACTCGACTTCATGACAAAATAGGGAAGCTGCCTTCAAAATCAGAAGAAGTTGCCATTGTGTTCACCGCACACCAGGTATTGCCTCGTCCATTGATGAGCTTTGCTATAAAATTAGCGACTATCCCTAGTCTTTCCAGTCTTTTCACCTCGCAAAATCTAACACTATTACAGACCAAATCCTCTGCTGCCTTATTTACAACGTGGACTAAGTAAATGTCGCCCATATTGTACATACAGGGTAATGGCATTATGCTACCGACTGTCCTACACCCAAAAATTCTGGGTGTGACGTTCGCTCAGGACCTATATTTTGGCGAGCATGTGGCCGCAATGGTACCCAGAAACTAGAGTCGTACCAAAATCCTCCAGGGTATTTCCGATTGTACTTGAGGCAAAGTTAAAGGAACGCTCATAGCGCCATCCCAATATTGTCCACGAGCCTAAAAGAAAAGCGAGGAAATTGCAGGCCTGTCAAAACACCGCGGTTGGAACTACCAAGGGATGTTTTCTTGTGTCTACAGAACTTCATCTACACAGTGAGGCGAGAATACTCCCCATGAAAGGTGAAAAGACGTACAATGCTGAACAATACGTTTCTGTTGCATACCCAAAAATCTGCGCATACCAATATCAGATTAAAGAGATCTCGCTTCCCAGTAACTTAAGAAGTCATCTACATCACCATTATTAAGAGTACCTCCACTTAAGAATTCAGCCGTATGAAAATATTAGCATAAAAGGGTCCTCAGGGCCATCCAATATATGTACGTCATTGGACTTTTATGCCAAAAATTGCACGGTGAATTCTATTTTCACAGACAAGCTCCACAGGGAACACGTGTCACTCTAGCTCAACTTCGATCTGCATAATTTAACAGGTAAAACTCTTACTTATCTTCATTACTGTCTACGCATTGAATTTCCTGTTTTTAACGTGTAACACAACATCAACGATCTTTTTACTTGCAATGTGGAAGCAACGCCTCTAGCAACTTCTTCCTTTTGGTCCAACCATGTTGAAACAACAAGTTCTGTTCGGTCTCTCTTCAGTCAATATTGATGACAAAAAGATGGAGCGAAGCATTGCAAGAACAACAACATTGACATCAAATTCTTGATATGCTACACATTTTTACCCATATTAAAATAGTTCATTTGAATTTTAAGGCTTCTAAAAAGTAAAAAAAAAAATCGTGTCGAAAATAATCATGCATTAATATATTCCAAACAAAAAAGGCAAAAGACAACAACAAATTGTATTTGTATTTTCTTAGCGTACATGATTACCACTTAAACTGTGCTCGGTTGCCACCTAAAAACCAATTTGGGCTCACAACAATGGGAACATATGTTTTTGCTTTAACAGCAAATACGCTTTTGTATATACTTAAACGATATATACTCTTTGAATTTGTAAATATATTTATTTATTTATTTGCAACACAGCGAAATGAAAGCCAACAAATAGAGGAGGATAAGAAGGTTAAAAAAACAAATTGAAACATAAAAGTACAAATGAGTTGGCATACTTTGGCAGTGCGAGGACTTTGCTGCTACAGATACAAGTATGTATGTATGTATGTATGTATGTATGTGGATGCAAAAAGCATGCGACACTGCATGGACCCCAAAAAAAGAAAAACAACCCAAACAAAGAAAATTCACTTGCCTATTTAAATAAACTCGTAAAGCAGCTGGAAATTGAATTAATGGCGATACTGAAAGAGGTTGAAGTTGTTGCTTTGAGAAGAAGCTGCATTGGGTGCGTAAAGCAAATAAACTCGCCAAAGCAGCCAAAGAAATATGCAAAGAAAAGGACCTTGCCGAAAGTAAATAAATCAAGCATTTTGCTCTATGTATGTTATTTTATTTTGGTTCTACAGACATTCACGTAACAAGTAACATCATGCTACAAACGTAAGAGCCATATACATGACTGCAGAGCCTTTCAATTGATGCAGTGTACCTTGTTTCGTGTTTTTGGACGCTATAAAGACAAGAACTTTTGTTTGCGAGCAAAGAAAGGAAGTCACCGTTTGCTTTGTTTTTGCTATAATTCCATTTTTTGGAGCAATCTCACGAAAGTTCTATAATATTTTGTTCCTGCTTTCATACATATTTTGTGAACTCCTTTGTTTGCATTTTATTTGCTGTTATTGTTGTTATATACTTATTATTTGTATGTACATGCCATGGGCTTGCCGAAAAATATTGTTTGTTTTTTGAGAAAATAGGGCATATCACGCACTTCGGGGCGCGAGTTTCGCTACGATACTTTACCATATCGATACCTTTGCCATGTGATACCGATAATTTATAATAAGCATAACACAATAAAAATGGGGTATGCGAAAATTAAAGCCAACTACAAAAACTGTAAAGCGGTAATAAATAAATTCCAATCCATATCAAAAAAAATTGGTTAAAATCAGGTCTAGTATAAAATTCTTGCTACAATGCAGGAAATCCAAGCTTATTCCTAATTTTATAAGAAACTCTACTCAGTGTAAAAAATTATTTGTATTTGACCGATACACACACCCCGACATAAACAGCATTTTAGACAAACATACACACAACTTCCATACAAAAATCTTAAATACACTTACCAAACACAACTTTTTGAAGATACAAAATCAGCGGTTAGAAAAAATAACAACAAAATTAAAAAAGCAACTGAGCCCAGATGACTTCAACGCATTTATGGAATGTGAGGAGAATGTTACAAAAAGAAGTATCATCAACATTAAAGGAGAATTAAATATCAAAATATGAGAAACTTCGAAGTGAACGCAATAATATTCTTACCAACAACAACCACGAAGATTGGTTTGTTAACAAAACAAAAGTGGACTTCCCACAAAACATTAAAGCGCTGTTGACAAAGGAACCTAAGTACGGGATACCAGTGGAAAACAAACGTTTTCCTCTTTTTCAATACATCGCCGATGGAGAGCATCTAATACAGACTCTCAATGAGAGGAAGAAACAAGAGGAGGCGCGTACCAAATTTGCGCTATTATTAAAAGAGCACACAAAAACAAACAACCAAAGTGCAGTAGATCGTGCAATAATAGACACAGTGGGGCAAACACGGAAATTTTTAAATCAAAATAAAAACATTAAAATCTTAACTTCTGACAAAGGAAATAAAACTGTAGCAATGGAAAAAGATGACTATGAAAATAAAATGACTAATATATTAAGCGACCTGATGACCTACAGAGTTCAAAGACAAGATCCCACATCGAAACTTCAAAGCAAAAATAATAGTCTGGTTGAAAAACTTTTTAAAATGGGAATTATTTCGAAGAAAGAAAAATTTAAACTGTCCACAACTACTGCTTTGCCTCCAAGGATATATGGTCTCCCGAAAATACACAAAGAAGGAACCCCACTGAGACCAATAGTCTCAGCCGTAGGATCACCTTCTTATAGTTTATGCAAATTCATCACCAACATTTTAAGCAACATAACAGCGAACTCTGCATTTAATATCAAAAATACAATTGATTTTAAAGAGAGAATTAATAGCACATTTATATGCGACGATGTAAAATTGGTTTCTTTCGATGTGGTCTCGCTGTTTCCGAGTATCCCAACACAGTTAGCACTCGAAAAAATACAAAGTAAATGGCTGCTGATAAAAAACTACACGAAGATACCAAAACAAACATTTATGGAAATTGTAGCATTCTGTATTGAAGAGAACCGTTTTTTCAAGTTCAACGACCAGGTATACACACAACTAAAGGGAATGCCTATGGGATCCCCGTTGTCCCCAGTGATTGCGGACATAATAATGGAAGAACTTTTAACCACCACAATAAAAAAACTAGCACAGCCACCGAGATTGCTAACAAAGTACGTTGGTGATCTGTTCGCAATTGTCCCCGAAAAAGAAGTACATAACACACTCATCGCTCTCAACACCTTTGACAAAAACATTAAATTTACATTAGAAATAGAGGAAGATGGAAAATTACCGTATCTAGAATCCATTGTGATAAAAAGAGGAAATCAACTAAAGTTATCGTGGTATAAGAAGCAAATATTTTCAGGACGAATCATTAACTTCCACTCAAAACACCCGAAGTCAATGATAATGAATACGGCAATATACTGTATACAACGGATGCTGCGTATATCGGACGACACGTACCACAACGAGGTAATAAGAGAAGCGGAAAATATATTGAAGAGCAATGATTTCCCGAACAACATTATTAAAACATTAATTAAAAATGCAAAATCTAACAAAGGAAAACAAAAATCCGAAAAACCTACCATTTTTAGATCCGTAACATATATACCGCGGTTATCAGAACGACTCGCAAAGTCTGATTGCTATCACGGAGAAAAAGTTAAAATTGCACATAAACCTAACAACATATTAAGGTGTTTCTTTAACAAAACAAAAGAAAAGATACCCGAAACCGAAAAAAGCAATGTCATATATAAAATCCCATGCGGCGGCAAAATCAACGAACCATGTAACAGCGTTTACGTAGGAACAACAAAATCAAAATTAAAAACCAGATTGTCGCAACACAAATCAGATTTAAAATATTGCCAACAGCCTAATAATCAAAAAACAGCACTAATGTCTCACTGTGCAGCTAGCGGCCATATACCGAGCTTCGAGAGCGCGATCATTTTCCAAAACAAAGCAACACTACAATAAGCGCTTTACATTGGAAATGCTACATATCGTAAACACTCCAGAACACATTAGACTGAACTATAAAACTGACATTGACCATTCCGCTCACAACTATAAATATTTACTAAGAAACAAACGACCAGTACCAAACTCCACGTCACGGCGGAAGACGTGTAAAATAATGTATGTGATATTTTTAATCAATTTTATTGTAAATTTTTTTTTACGTTTGTAGTTTTCTGAAATATATCGGAAGAAAAAAACCTATGTTGTTTCATTTATTAAAAAGACCTTGAGCCAGCAGAAACGCCAAATATTTACAAGAACACAGGTCGCAAAAAATCCAATAGTAATAATAATAATAATAATACCGAACGGATTAATACCCTCCAAAGCCCGCCCGAACAGCGCGAGGGGCGCGGCGTGCCGAGTTGTTGATAGGCAAAGGTTTTATAAGCGTCGAGATCTAAAACTGCTCAGATACAGAATAAAAATTATCAGCTGAGTAGTATACATAACAGTTAGAAATTACATAACAGTTAGAAATTATCCATATACATACTGTTAAATAAGTGAACATTTTTTTTAATGTTTTTTTTTTTTTTTTTGTTAAGAACTAAGTTAGGAAAATACAGTTTTCTTTGTGGTAAAAAGTGAATCCGTTATATCAAATAAATTAGAATGAATAAATCTGTTAGAGGCTGATAAATGTATTCAGCGCATTTTTTAAGAAAACAAGTGGGAATTAAATCAGTACAGTACTTGTAAGATTCCTTCAAAGAAGTTAAATATTGTGACAAATATTAGTGACACCAAGTGATACTCATATCACTAGTCTGATGCTATGTAAATGAAGCCACAACAACAATAAAGCAGGCAGTCACTTTTATCTACATAAATGAATCAATCATTATGTATATACATATGTCCATTTAAGCAGCGGAGAGCAACGCACAAACACATGCATATATCTCAGATACTCCCAAAAGTAGGCAATAATTTGTGCAAGTATCACTCACATATACACGCGCATATGAGAAGCTATAAACATAGTTATAGCTGGTTATTTTATAGCTGAAAAGTAACTAGTAAGTTCTGGAAATAGAAGCGCCTAGAAATATGTCAACGAGTAAACCGTACAGCATAAAAGCAGTACAGCTGAGGCACGACAAATGAGTTTGATTTAAGCACGCTATCTGTCGAGAAGTAGTAGTATTGTGAAGTACTTGAATGAAGGCCATTTTGCATTATTGAAATGTGGATTTATTTAATCAACAGTTTAGTAATTCTAACGTTAGTAGAAGATTGCACATAAGAGGAATTAAAGTAAATTCGTTACAATATGAAAAAACTTCATCAAGAGATATTGCTGGAATATTAATTGTGTTAAGTTAGTTAAGTTGAAATGGATATTCATTTGAAAAAGAATTAAATTCAGTGGAATAGTTGGACTTGAAAAATTGTGCAAAGAAGTTAGCAATATCAAGTTATTATCCTTTTCATCTTACAGATGTACTTATTATAGCACGTTTTGCTTAATTCAAAATATTTATGACGCAAAATAGAGTACTGCATGTAATCGCAGTGAGAGCCCAACCGTTTGAATAATTTGAAGAAGCGCCATTTTCTGTTTTTAAAGACCTCAGCTCTTTAGTGAACCATATTTGGACTGGTTCGGTAGACACACGTTTTCGCTTAGGCACGTGTTTTTCCAAAATACGATAAATGGTGGTATAAAAGTCAGAAACATTTTTGTCAATATCTACACCTTATTTGGGCCAAGCCACTGCAGATTAAGTTTGACTAAGTTTACTAAAATTAGCATTCGCAAAGTCAAATCTGAAACTAGAGTTGTATTTAGTAGCAATGCTACTCGGAGAATTTCTTTCGAATTCGTATGCTAGTTCCAGGGAAGGATGGTAAGGGTCTTCAGGTACAGGAAGAGGTTCACCGCGGCTTAGAGTGCATTTTGATGTATCGTCAACAAATACCAAATCAAGGGTCCCCGCGAACATACTAGGAATTATATTTATCTGTTTAAGGCAAAGTTCAGTTATTTCGGCTAAAAATTCGTTGTTAGACAGTTTTGAAGAAATGGGTACAATATCCTGGTCAGATATGGTCCATAATACATGCGGGAGATTAAAGTCGCCCAGGACAATCATCGAATCAATGGGCTTCAACATTGAGTTAGCAATTTTGAGAAGGAAAATATGATCCATATACACCGAAAGATCAAAAGTTGGTGGGCTATAGCAGACGGCGATATAGACACAAACCATTCCGAGCTTGATTCTAGTGCATGCAGCCAAAAAGAATTATTTAATATATTATCAAAATGTTGTGCGGATACATCTATCCTGAATTACGAAATATCTCTAGTATAGTTAAAATTGAATTTTCGAACTGTCTCGTTTTCAAATTTAAGCTTATACTCAATACTTTTGTGGCGATACCTTTTGGCATCTCGTATTTCGTATTTGTCAGGTAAAATTACGATGTATGCTTTATGTGAGTAACTGTCTGTAGTAGACCCAAACCCACAGTGTAAAACACGGATCTAATTGCATGATAAGTGGCCAAACTATCGGCTCAATGTTGCCTACCTCAACTCTTCAGTGCCGAATCATTGGTACCAAATTAGCTTGTAATCGAATGTTTCAATCACAAGTTCTTACCTTGGTCGGAGTCTATACAAGCTCCAACCATTTTAAGGATAATGGCATCCGGTTGTAAGGCAACTCCACCTTGAACTGTTTTATACCAAACACAAATATTTCGCTGTTAATGTCCTGATTCTTTGGCTAATTATATACATGATACACTTGTAAGGCACAACTAGATCTACTTTTTAAATACCCAAACCTTTCCTCTGTTTGTGTGAGGATGTTAATGAGCATGAAGACCGTGATCAGCTATCCTTTTATGAACTGCGAGTTTAAGCTGTGCCAGCTCACAGCTTCACGATGTTGCTTAATTTTTTAGGGGTTTGGTCCTAATACCTAACCCTGAGCTGCTCCGCCTGATATCTTAATCTTTTTCAAACTGTGGGTGGTTTCGTACGTTGGATACCGGTCTGTTTCTTTTCTAGCAGGTTTTTGATGAACGCAGAAATACCACTGTAATACTTGAAGCATCTCGTCCCACCTGGCTTAGTTAAAAGCATTCTTGACTTTTAACTTGACCAGCAAGACTACCAGTCTTGCTCTATGTGACGCATTCTCGGCTTTCTAGACTACGTTTATCACTTCTTCAACGGCTCCTTTTGTAGAGTCGCCTCTCCGGTAGACATGCTGTCGATGAGTTAGTCCTACCCCACCCTCTATTTCTCTCGTGAGGCGTTGCTTTGGGATGCTCTCCATTAGTTTTCCTGTGGGTTCTAGCATAACTAGTAGACGGAGAAGCGATAGATAGTTGGGGTCTCCTTTGCCCTTCGGAATAAAAGTTAGTCGTGCTGCGTTCAACCAGGTGGGGAAAATTCGCTCCGTGACATTTTTGTATATGTACAACCAAAGTTATAGGCAGCTATTTACAGCTTACCTAATTGCCTCCGGGCGAGTTCTGTCAGGATTGTGCGCCTTTCTAGGTTTCGCTCTGAGCAATGCTGCTTTGAGATCCTATTGGTGAAATGGTTTCATGTTGCGGTCCTGTTCGGTGACGTGCTCATTCTCTCTGATTAGTTGGGTCAGAAAGAGAACGTTCACAATATGTCTCTTGCTTTCCTCGTCCCTGAGGCTCCATACCTTCAAATCGATCAAATTACCAAAGATTCAACAAACAATATATATCGCTCATTTGCTGCAACGCCGTCATAACTCAAAACACATGACTTTTGAGTTAATAACATATAAAGCTACCCAATATCATGATCTATGTTGTATAAAAAATCTTCGCGATCAGTTAAAAATTCAGCACGTGGTATAGAAATGAAAATATGTCTTTATATGCGCAACATATGGCAGTTACAATCTTTGAATGGCTCTCCTGAAAAATTGTGTTTTTTTGAGTTATGACGACGTTGCAGCATATGAGCGATATGTGCTTTATACATTGCGTATACGCATTTTTTTTTCTCAACACTTCATTTAGTGCTCGAACGTCAATTTTGAGTATCGAATAGTAGCTGGATTCGATTCGATTTGGACATATACCTGTTTGTCTGGTTCTGATAATTTGAAGTTTTGTTCAAAACCGTTCCGAAATCCCATGATAAAATCCCACTGTACGATTGCGGGACACCCTATTTAATCTCTAATTTGTACTATAAATTTAGTGTCTTTTCATTGAGTACCGAGTCTTTTCGATAGTATCGGGTGCCCAATACTTCAAGAGCCATACCTGTATTGAGTACGGTATCGAACTCCTGCATTCGTTATTGTGTCCCTACACGCTTATATATGTACATACTTTCCGATGAGGGTGGTAAAGTGCGTCAAAACCAGTTGTGTATTGTCTAGTCTCAACAATGACATTATTTTATGTTGAATTTTAATGCTAAAATAAATACAACTTCACCATGTACGCCAAACACTTGTTTCAAAATACCATTACACACCCAAAATGTGTACTTAGTTGGCCGTTACTTGAGAAAAGAATTCTATAGAACTTTATCTAGGAATATAATATACTTAAGAAAAGGCCGTATTTTTTGCAAACTTTGCTGTCGCATTTGCCTACTTCTTAGGCTGGAGTTCGTGTTGTGTACAGTGGATTTTATTTTAGAATTTCTTGAAGGTTTTTATTTTTTAAAAAGAAGTAAGTGTAGCGGAGTTCAGATTAAATCTTATATCATTATTGGGACAAATTTTAGGAATTATCGATGATTTTCTGATATATCCGGTATAGGTTCGCTTACTGAACTGTCAAATAAATACTCAAATATGCTTCTTAAACTCAATTTAAATAATTCTGGTTTTTCAGATATGCCGGCGCAGAACTGAGCTTAAATCTTTCAATCTGCCGAAATGTGACGAATCCATGTGCCCTGGATGAGTGCTCTACCCACTCCCCATCTTATATGCAGAAAAAGCTGTTGTAACACAGATTCTTTGATTTGCAGTAGTTGTAACAAAAAAAATTTACAAAACAGCCAAGATTTTACATTTGGCTTTTGATATTTTAGACTTTTTGTCCTCTTCAGTTTCATATTCAATCCGAATAAATTTGATTAATATTAATTCAGATTCAGTGTGATAACAATACGTTTCCTGCTCGGAATCACGTTCATTCCGACAGCATAATTTATCAACTAAATCTGATCCAGTGTTGCTCGGCATTGCATCCGTCGACAACATATTCAATAGTATACACACTCAGCAATATACTATCGATCCTCAAATTTAAAATTTTGATTACCATGTATGCAATGGTGCTCGAAATTGCGTCCATCCCGACTGCAACAAGAGTACCATTCTGACGATTTGAACTGCGTGGTATCTTAAAACTGAATTAAATATTTCTATAAACTTGTTTCTATTATATAAATATACATCCAGTCAAAAAATTTATCAATCTGTAGACGAAATAAATAAGTTAAGCAAAACCACGAGGGGTTAAACTTTTCCTCTGTTTTGTGATGTTCTGCTTTTTTATTTTCACTACGAATGGGCGAACATACATATGTAATTGCTCTATGAATTTTTAGCCGAGAAGCGTTTGTTGCCAGAAATATTCTCGGTGGGCCTGCCAAATTATTGCGGTGAGCGACTCCGTCTCAGAAAAAGTATTTTGGTGTTGCTTTTGCTTGTTCGGTTAGTTAGGATAGCACAATCCCTCTTGGCGTTTGAAAAAATTATATAAATATGTACATTCATATGTCCGGTTTACGAATACTGCAATAAGTCAGCATTTTCACGATTCATTAGAAAGACTAACTCCACATTAAGGACGCTTTCATGAAAAACTACATTTTTACAGTTTCGACGCAAATGGATATAATGTCCGAATCTATGTCGGAGAAGCTTCTGCAAAACCAGCTCTACTGAAAATCGCAGAGGTTCGATTTTTAGGAAAAAGAAATTAAAAAAGCATTAAACTAAAATACTGCAATTTTCGTAGACAACTTTTCAGACGAATAGGGACAGCCTTTTGTATAACATTTGTTCGTGGTCAATTTAGAAAAAAGTGGAAACGCAATTCGGCGCCCAACTGATGGTTTTCGAGATCATTTCCGGACTACTTATTTCGAGATCACTTTTTGTTTGCATTGTAATAGTTCCCGAATATTTTTGGTACTATTTTTAACCTTTTTTCCGAATCATTTGGTATGGTTTAGTTATATCTACGATTTGTTTTAGGGTAACTTCGAAATTGTTTTCGTGGTAATTTTGGTGTAGTCTTATATAAATTACTGCGAGATTGTTATGTGTATAGTTTGAAACTTTTCTGGAATAATTTCTTGAATGCTTCGGTACTATTTTCGACTGTTTTCCGTATAATTTCTGCATAATTTTTGAGACTGTTTTCCGTATAGTTAGGAATTTTAATCGAGATTATATGGACCATTTTGAAAATATTTCTAAATCATTTTGAAACTATTACAGTCCCTATAAAGATGCTTTTTCGAAATTATTTTCGTACTGCTTGAGAGTAATTTCAGAATTATGTTCGGAATATGTTCGATACAATTTCTGTATAATTTCGAGACTACTTTCTTGACAGCTTTTCGCGAATATTTCGATATTGTGTATGGGATCATTTTTGAACAGTTTTGGTATAATTTCCGAATATTTTATGATAGTTTTTGGGATCAGTTGAGCAATGCTCTTCGGTGGTTTTTTTTTTTAACTGTATGCGGCATAATTATTGGATGATTTCTTTTGGAATTGTTTTTATTTTAATAAACATTTTGATATGACTTTGGGAGCATTTTTTATGATTTCCCGGAACTATTCTTGTCCTTCGTAGCGAAAATGTTGGGGTTATCTTCGAAATGTGGGCGGTATAATTTGCAGATAATTTCGAAACTCTTTTCGGAATATATTCGCGAAAATTTCAGTATTGCTTTCGGAATGATTTAAAGCTATTTTGGGCTGTTGTGGGATCACTTTGGTTCTATTTCGGGATTGTTCAAAGATTACTTAAATTTTAACTATAAGAAAAGCCTGAACGTAATCCGAAAATCATGTTTTCGGTGCAAGCGCTTGTATATACTGAAACTGAAATAGCCCCCGTTTACCACATTTCGTGCATGTATCTCAAATTTAGAACCTAAATGGGAATTTCTAATGGAGGGTATATGCTTTTCCGTTTTTGTTTGGAAATTATTAGAGCACCGGACCAAATTTTAAGTACGATTACTTTTTAACAAAAGTTATAAAAGCCCGAGTTTGCCAAACGTCTTTTTTTGTTTTCTGGAATATTTTCTTTTCTTTTGCCCACAGTACCTCAAGTATTCAGCTCACACACCCACTGCGAGTCCATTACACATATAATGCCATTAAACACCTACTACTCGCTAATAACCCATTTCCATGGAAGCCGCATTTCTTTTGTATGTTGTTTTTTTTTTTTCGCTCAACATATTTGAATCTCAATTCGTCTGACTGTCTCCCTTTTAGCCAATTTTCGGCAACTCATAGTAAAAAACAGCCTGCGAGCGTGCATTCGTTGACTTCATAATGTTGTTACTGACGCTGAATTTGAATTAGATTTGTTCAAGGGCATGTCTTCTTTACACCCTCCAATTTTTGGGTCTTTGGAGCTTCACACGTCAACTAACCCCAATTCGTTTGTATGACAGGAAATAGCTACCTAACGACGAGTGTGGGTGTATATTTTATTCTGTTTTATTATAAACTCTTTCACCAATTTTCTTTAACTACGTTTTTTGCTATTATCATTTCCAATTTTACCCTTTTCATTACGTTTTATTATTATTCGGTAAAAAAAGAAATGTTTTTTGTTTTCCATACAATTTGTATTTTTTATTATTTTCATTTGTACTTATTATTGTGATCTGTTGTAAGTATTACTGCAAATATTCATTGCACTGCCATTGAATGAAATCTTAAAGTATTTTACTACTTTTGTTTACCCAGAAAGGGTCAACAAAGCTTTGCAAAACGACAAACCATTTTCTACTCGATTTATCCCTTTCATTGCCGTTTGCTTTTTTTTTTCAAGTTTCATTCTGCAATTTTAATAACACGCTTCCTGAAAATTTCGTATCTCTGTTTTTTTTCTTTCGATGGCCCATTTGAATTCATGCAATATATTGAAATAAATGCTTTCATTCCTTTCGCGTTCTATAAATATTTGTTTTAACCTTACAATTGTCAATGCCGTTAGTCTCGCTTCTAAGACTCCACTATTTGTAGTTTATATATAAATAAATATATGCCTGATTCATGAAAAAACATCAATATTTTATTGCTTCAAAATAGATACGTGCAGCAGCGAAAAGAAAAATAGCAGTGGTAGTTTATATCAAATTTCATAAATTGTACCAATTTCACGAAGAGTGTTATTAAAGCAATTTCTCAAATTTATTGTAAATTCACCAAATGACGAAAACAAATTATTTTCAATAAATAAAAACAATTTCGAAACAGATCCAAAGTGATCCCACAACGGTCCCAAAATAGCGCTAAATATGATGCCGTACATAATACTGAAATATTTCAGAAATTATATCGAAAACAGTCTTGAAAATATCTGGAATTCATACCGAACACATTCAGATAATAACGAAATTTTCCCAACCCAGTACCGAAATGATTCCTATAACAATTCTAGATGATTTTGAAATAGTCTACAATACAACGAAATCGATTCCCAACTTATAATAAAAAAGAGTCGCATAAACTTCCAAAAATTATACCATAAATAGATAGTTCTAGTAAAATTCCGAAAAACTTATCCTACAAAACATGAAATAGTCAGAAAGTATACCCAAACTGTCCCAAAACGATTCCAAACACAATGCTGAAATATGCGTTAAATTATCCCGAAAATTATCTCGAAATTATACGGAAATCCCACAGAACATATTCCTTTCATACTCCCAAAATTATCCCCAAGCCATACACAAATGATTTCGAAAAAGCATCAAAATCATCCCTATATAAATTTCGATGATCAAGGAATAATTTGGAAATAATAAATGTTATCCCAAGAAAAATTCCGCAGCTATACCGAAAATATTCAAGATTTTATCCTAAAATTATAACGAACACAGTTCGAAATAATTCCAAAGCATTAAGGAAATGATTCCGAAAAAGCTTCAAAACAATCTCAAAATACTCCATATTTCCACAAAAACTATTCCAAAATTATCTCCAAAACATTTGCGAAGTTGTAATAGTAACTTAATGATATAGAAAAAAATTCCGATATTCGAAAAAAGTTGCGAATTCATTCCAAAATGTCTGGAAATTATCCCTATATAGTACAAAAATGATCTCAAAATAGTCTGGGAATAATTACATAAACTACAAGAGCTCATTCCGAAATTGCCCTGAACGCAATCGCAAAATGCTCAGTGACAGTCCCAAAATGGGAAGAAATGTTTGTCTCAAAATAATCCCAAAATAATACGAAATAGGAAGACGGATGCCGCATGCATTTCATTTTAATTAGAAAAAAACTATTAACTATTTCTTGTTAAGGGCTTAACATTTTTTTGGAGTTGCTGACGGATGTCCGTAAGCAAAGCACTTGGCCCTTTGTGTAAAGTTGAAATTAATTATTTTATTAAACGTAAATGTGATTCCATTTACTTTCTGTGTGAAACTGGTATTACTTGATCCCTTATTAATTTGAGAGTAACAAAGTACAAGTTATAGGTCTCTCAAAATTTGTATTGATTTCGAAAAATTTTTGTTCCGAAGAGTGCTTTATGTTATCTTCATTATTTTTACATGGAAAAAATTCTGAGAAAATTTTTTTTTAAATTAATGCCAATTTTAAGAGATCAACATATAATTTATACTAAAATATAATGGGCTACAAAACTGCATGCTCCCGAAACTTCAGAATACGCCAAAAAAAATTTGAAACTCAAGTTTTTTCGAAAATGTTTTTGATATTTTGTTATTGATTTTAGAGAAAAACAAGTAAGGAACGCTAAGTTCGGGTGTAACCGAACATAACATACTCAGTTGAGAGCTATGGAGACAAAATAAGGAAAATCAATCTGGGGTAACCCTGGAATGTGGTTGTATAACATGTGTATCAAATGAAAGGTATTAAAGAGTATTTTAAGAGAGAGTAGGCCATAGTTCTATGGATGAACGCCATTTAGGGATATCGCCATAAAGGTAGACCAGGGCTGACTCTAGAATTTGTTTGTACGATATGGGTATCAAATGAAAGGTGTTACTGAGCATTTTAAGAGGGAGTGGGCCTTAGGTCTATCGGTGGACGCCTTTTCGAGATGTCCCCATTAAGGTGGACCAGGGGTGATTCTATAATGTGTTTGTACGATATGGGTATCAAATGAAAGCTGTTAATGAGTATTTTGAAAAGGAGTGATCTTTAGTTCCATAGGGGGTGTTCCACCAGGGGTGTCTGTACGATATGTGCATCAAACGAAAGGTGTTACTGAGCATTTTAAGAGGGAGTGGGCATTAGGTCTATAGGTGGACGCCCTTTCGAGATATCGCCATTAGGGTGGGCCAGGGGTGACTCTAGAATGTTTGTACGATATGGGTATCAAACGAAAGGTGTTACTGAGCATTTTAAGAGGGAGTGGGCATTAGGTCTATAGGTGGACGCCTTTTCGAGATATCGCCATTAGGGTGGGCCAGGGGTGACTCTAGAATGTGTTTGTACGATATGGGTATCAAATGAAAGGTGGTAATGAGTATTTTAAAAGGGAGTAATCCTTAGTTCTATAGGTGGACGCCTTTTCGAGATATCGCCATAAAGCTGGACTAAGGGTGACTCTAGAATGTTTGTACGGTATGGGTATCAAACGAAAGGTGTTACTGAGCATTTTAAGAGGGAGTGGGCATTAGGTCTATAGGTGGACGCCTTTTCGAGATATCGCCATTAGGGTGGGCCAGGGTGACTCTAGAATGTGTTTGTACGATATGGGTATCAAATGAAAGGTGGTAATGAGTATTTTAAAAGGGAGTAATCCTTAGTTCTATAGGTGGACGCCTTTTCGAGATATCGCCATTAGGGTGGGCCAGGTGTGACTCTAGAATGTTTGTACGATATGGGTATCAAACGAAAGGTGTTACTGAGCATTTTAAGAGGGAGTGGGCATTAGGTCTATAGGTGGACGCCTTTTCGAGATATCGCCATTAGGGTGGGACAGGGGTGACTCTAGAATGTTTGTACGATATGGGTATCAAACGAAAGGTGTTACTGAGCATTTTAAGAGGGAGTGGACATTAGGTCTATAGGTGGACGCCTTTTCGAGATATCGCCATTAGGGTGGGCCAGGGGTGACTCTAGAATGTTTGTACGATATGGGTATCAAACGAAAGGTGTTACTGAGCATTTTAAGAGGGAGTGGACATTAGGTCTATAGGTGGACGCCTTTTCGAGATATCGCCATTAGGGTGGGCCAGGGTGACTCTAGAATGTGTTTGTACGATATGGGTATCAAATGAAAGGTGGTAATGAGTATTTTAAAAGGGAGTAATCCTTAGTTCTATAGGTGGACGCCTTTTCGAAATATCGCCATTAGGGTGGGCCAGGTGTGACTCTAGAATGTTTGTACGATATGGGTATCAAACGAAAGCTGTTACTGAGCATTTTAAGAGGGAGTGGGCATTAGGTCTATAGGTGGACGCCTTTTCGAGATATCGCCATTAGGGTGGGCCAGGGGTGACTCTAGAATGTTTGTACGATATGGGTATCAAACGAAAGGTGTTACTGAGCATTTTAAGAGGGAGTGGACACTAGGTCTATAGGTGGACGCCTTTTCGAGATATCGCCATTAGGGTGGGCCAGGGGTGACTCTAGAATGTTTGTACGATATGGGTATCAAACGAAAGGTGTTACTGAGCATTTTAAGAGGGAGGGGGCATTAGGTCTATAGGTGGACGCCTTTTCGAGATATCGCCATTAGGGTGGGACAGGGGTGACTCTGGTATGTTTTTGTACGATATGGATATCAAATTAAAGGTATTAATGAGGGTTTTAAAAGCGAGTGGCCCTTAGATGTATATGTGAAGGCGTTCTCGCGATATCGACCAAAATGTGGACCAGGTGATCCAGAAAATCATCTGTCGGGTACTGCTAATTTATTTATATATGCAATACCACTAACAGTATTCCTGCCAAGATTCCAAGAGCTGTTGATTTCGCCTTGTAGAACTTTTTCATTTTCTTCTACTTAATATGGTAGGTGTCACACCCATTTTACAAAGGTTTTTCCAAAGTTATATTTTGCGTCAATAAACCAATCCAGTTACCATGTTTCATCCCTTTTTTCGTGTTTGGTATAGAATTATGGCATTTTTTTCATTTTTCGTAATTTTCGATATCGATAAAGTGGGCGTGGTTATGGTCAGATTTCGCCCATTTTTTATACCAAGAAAAAGTGAGCTCAGGTAAGTACGTGGGATAAGTTTAGTAAAGATATATCGGATTTTGCTCAAGTTATTGTGTTAATGGCCGAGCGGAAGGACAGACGGTGGACTGTGTATAAAAACTGGGCGTGGCTTCCACCGATTTCGCCCATTTTCACAGAGAACAGTTACCGTCATAGAATCTATGCTCCTACCAAATTTGAGAAGGATTGGTAAATTTTTGTTCGACTTATGGCAATAAAAGTATTCTAGACAAACTAGATGAAAATGGGCGGAGCCACGCCCATTTTGAAATTTTCTTTTATTTTTGTATTTTGTTGCATCATATCATTACTGGAGTTGAATTTTGACTTAATTTACTTATATACAGTAAAGATATTAAATTTTTTGTTAAAATTTGAATTAAAAAAATTTTTTTTTTAAAAAGTGGGCGTGTTCTTCATCCAATTTTGCTAATTTTTATTTAGCACATATAGAGTAATAGTAGTAACGTTCCTGCCAAATTTCATCATGATATCTTCAACGACTGCCAAATTACAGCTTGCAAAACTTTTAAATTACCTTCTTGTAAAAGTGGGCGGTGCCACGCCCGTTGTCCAAAATCTTACTAATTTTCTATTCTGCGCCATAAGTTCAACCCATCTACCAAGTTTTGTCGCTTTATCTGTCTTTTGTAATGAGTTATCGCACTTTTTCGGTTTTTCGAAATTTTCGATATCGAAAAAGTGGGCGTGGTTATGGTCCGATATCGTTCATTTTAAATAGTGATCTGAGATGAGTGCTCAGGAACCAACATACCAAATTTCATCAAGATACCTCAAAATTTACTCAAGTTATCGTGTTAACGGACGGACGGACGGACGGACGGACGGACGGACGGACGGACGGACGGACGGACATGGCTCAATCAAATTTTTTTTCGATCCTGATTATTTTGATATATGGAAGTCTATATCTATCTCGATTCCTTTATATATGTACAACCAACCGTTATCCAATCAAACTTAATATACTCTGTGAGCTCTGCTCAACTGAGTATAATTACAAAATTTGCACACATTACTAGGACATGTGTCTGCATTTCATTCCTTGATCAATTAGCTTTTTGAAAGTTGTGTTTTGAACTTAAAATCTCTGGCATTTTTACTGGTGTAAGGGCCCCTACCGATTTAGCCATCTGCATGCGTCGCTGCACGCTTTGCAATTTTTCTCTAAGTATTGCCTTTTTGTTGCTATTCCTGTCATACGCAATTAACTACGTATGTATACTGTGGGGTTTTAATTAAAATTGTGTGGAATATTTTTAGGCTCGTTCAACAGAGCTTGATAAGTGACATTAGTTCAATATTTGTGCCCATAGTTTAAGTTACAAACTTCATGTAAGTTTTTTCTTTAATTATCAAAATAAAAACAAGTAGTGTTTAAATGACGAAATTGTTTAAATAACACCGCTACTATTTTCATACTCAGTTGAGCAGAGCTCACAGAGTATATTAAGTTTGATTGGATAACGGTTGGTTGTACATATATAAAGGAATCGAGATAGATATAGACTTCCATATATCAAAGTAATCAGGATCGAAAAAAAATTTGATTGAGCCATGTCCGTCCGTCCGTCCGTCCGTCCGTTAACACGATAACTTGAGTAAATTTTGAGGTATCTTGATGAAATTTGGTATGTAGGTTCCTGAGCACTCATCTCAGATCGCTATTTAAAATGGACGATATCGGACTATAACCACGCCCACTTTTTCGATATCGAAAATTTCGAAAAACCGAAAAATTGCGATAATTCATTACAAAAGAGAGATAAAGCGACGAAACTTGGTAGATGAGTTGAACTTATGACGCAGAATAGAAAATTTGTAAAATTTTGGACAATGGGCGTGTCACCGCCCACTTTTAAAAGAAGGTAATTTAAAATTTTGCAAGCTTTAATTTGGCAGTTGTTGAAGATATCATGATGAAATTTGGCAGGAACGTTACTCCTATTACTATATGTACGCTTAATAAAAATTAGCAAAATCGGAGAAGGACCACGCCCACTTTTAAAAACAAATTTTTGTTTAAGTAAAATTTTAACAAAAAATTTAATATCTTTACAGTATATAAGTAAATTATGTCAAAATTCGACTCCAGTAATGATATAGTGCAACAAAATACAAAAATAAAAGAAAATTTCAAAATGGGCGTGGCTCAGCCCTTTTTCATTTAATTTGTCTAGGATACTTTTAACGCCCTAAGTCGAACAAAAATTAACCAATCCTTTTGAAATTTGGTATGGGCATAGATTTTATGACGCTAACTCTTTTCTGTGAAAATGGGCGAAATCGGTTGATGCCACGCCCAGTTCTTATACACAGTCGTCCGTCTGTACTTCCGCATGGCCGTTAACACGATAACTTGAGCAAAAATCTACATATCTTTAATGAACTTAGTTCACGTGCTTTCTTGAACTCACTTTATCTTGGTATGAAAAATGAACGAAATCCGACTATGACCACGCCCACTTTTTCGATATCGAAAATTACGAAAAATGAAAAAAATGCCATAATTCTATACCAAATACGAAAAAAGGGATGAAACATGGTAAGGTAATTGGATTGTTTTATTGAAGCGAAATATAACTTTAGAAAAAACTTTATAAAATGGTTGTGACACCTACCATATTAAGTAGAAGAAAATGAAAAAGTTCTGCAGGGCGAAATAAAAAAACCCTTAAAATCTTGGCAGGTATTATATATATAAATAAATTAGCGGAATCACACATTTTGGTCGATATCTGGTAAACACCTTCACATATACAACTACCACCACTTCCTTTTAAAAATCTCATTAATACGTTTAATTTGATACCCATATCGTACAAACTCATTCTAGAGTCACCCCTGGTCCACGTTTATGGCGATATCTCGAAAAGGCGTCCACCTATAGAACTAAGGCCCACTACCTTTTAAAATACTTTTTAACTCCTTTCGTTTGATACCCATATTGCACAAACGAATTCTAGAGTCACTCCTGGCCAACCTATATGGCGATATCTCAAAACGGCGTCCACCTATGGAACTAAGGATTACTCCCTTTTAAAATACTCATTAACACCTTTCTTTTGATACCCATATTGTACAAACAAATTCTAGAGTCACCCCTGGTCCACCTTTATGGCGATATTTCGAAAATGCGACCACCTATACAACAACCACCACTCCCTTTTAAAACCCTCATTAATACCTTTAATTTGATACCCATATCGTACAAACACATTCTAGAGTCACCTCTGGTCCACCTTTATGGCGATATTTCGAAACGGCGTCCACCTATAGAACTAAGGCCCACTCCCTTTTAAAATACTCATTAACACCTTTCATTTGATACCCATATCGTACAAACATATTCTAAAGTCACCCCTGGTCCACCCTTATGGCGATATCTCGAAAAGGCGAACACCTATAGAACGAAGGCCCACTCCCCTTTAAAAATACTCATTAACTCCTTTCGTTTGATACCCATATTGCACAAACGAATTCTAGAGTCACCCCTGGCCCACCTTTATGGCGATAACTCGAAACGGCGTCCACCTATGGAACTAAGGATTACTCCCTTTTAAAATACTCATTAACACCTTTCTTTTGATACCCATATCGTACAAACACATTCTAGAGTCACCCCTGGTCCACCTTTATGGCGATATTTCGAAACGGCGTCCATCTATAGAATTAAGGCCCACTCCCTTTTAAAATAATCATTAACACCTTTCGTTTGATTCCCATATTGTACAAACAAATTCTAGGGTCACCCCTGTTCCAACTTTGTGGCGATATCTGGAAACGGCGTCCATAGAACTAAGGATTACTCCCTTTTGAAATACTCATTAAGACCTTTAACTTGATACCCATATCGTACAAACGCATTCTAGGGTCAACTCTGATCCACCTTTATGGCTATATCCCTAAATGGCGTCCACCTATAAAACTATGGCCCACTCCCTCATAAAATACTCTTTAATGCCTTTCATTTGATATACATGTCATACAAACACATTCCAGGGTTTCCTCGGTTCATTGTCCTACATGGTTATTTTCCCTTATGTTGTCACCATAGCTCTCAACTGAGTATGTAATGTTCGGTTACACCCGAACTTAACCTTCCTTACTTGTTCTGTTAGCTTTTGTACATATGTTTTGGTATCGTATATTTTCTTAGTCCAATACATGTTTGTACACATTACGTACTCTATTCAACCCTCTTATAAATTCCATTTTTTGTATGCTTTAGCACGCTGCATTTCTAGAGTTTGACTACTATCCTTTCAGTAGCCATTTAAGGACACTTGGCCCAGTTTTTCTACATTTTTTTCAGTTCTTTCTCGTCGTTTTGTCATTTCATTGCGTGCAATCTTATCAATAAATAAATTCTGAATTTATTGATTTTGTTTACTTATTTTGCTCTATATTTCATTTTGTTTTTATATGTCCTTTATAGTCATCATTCTAAGTTGAAGATGCTGTAAATATTTGTATTTGATAGAAATTTAATGAGTTTACTTTTCCCTTGCCATTTATTGTTGTAGTAAACTGTCCTTCTCGTGGCTTGGACACTTTGCACTTATTTGTATTATTTTTTTTTTTTTGCTGTTGTCATCTTAGGGACGACTTATATGCTAGAATTTTCACTGAAAATTTATGTCAAATGTCAGTTTGTTTTGTATTTATGAAACAACTTGACATTGATTGAGTGAAAGATTGTTGTATTACATACATTCATACGTATTATGTAATGACAAATAAGTTGATAGCAAATTTGTTCAAAAAGTTGATTGAGTGACGAGCAATGTTTTATCAAATATTTTGATGAAACATAAATAAAATGGATAAATGTGTATCTAAGGTTAAGCTTAAGTTATTGGTTTGCAGTAATTCCTCGCCAAAATGTCACTGAGGATGGCACAACAAGCCGGTTTATCTTCAAACTCTATAGTTAGATTTTGAGTGAACATCAATTAATCGATCAAAAAGCTATTGCTCTTGCACAATGAGAGCACAATTTTTCTAGAGAATGCTCTTTTTGGGAAACTCAAAGGTGGGAAAGCTGCCCTTGTTACATGCGTAAAGGTTGTTAGCTAATATAAATATAATTCGTTTATCTCGCTGCTCCCCCAAACCGCGTGCTTAGCGTTGGCGCCACAACCCATCACGACCATCTCGTTCTTGGTTATTTGTGCTATCATTTGCGCGACCTCCTCTGCAGAATCGGGTCGATCGTGGGCCATATAAGCTGAGGCGACCGTCATGCTTCTGCCACTTCTTGATTCGACCTTGACCACAGCAACGTCGTAACTACTGAAATTAGGTAAAAAGATAACATAAAGCATGCTCTTTTTGGGGCTCTTTATAGGTGTCGGTAAGTTGGACTAGCGAAAAATAGGTGGGATTTTCTGAGCTACCATTTTGCAAACGAAACGCAGTGTAGAAACAACAATTTTGCATATTTTTCATTTCGGAGGACGCGCAAATTGAACATGAAAATTTTCTTTCTCCGATTAATTTTTCCAAGGGTGAGCTAGTAAAAAAAAGATGGTCTATCCTGAGCTAACCTTGAGCAATCGAACCACATAGCTTTGTGCGCCAGCTTTACACAGCTTGAAAATTTGATTTTATGATCATAATTTTTATTGGGATGGTCTTAAGAAAAAAATAGTGGGCTATCCTGGACTAATCTTGGTCAAACGAACCGCAGGGTAAAAATTTGCAATTTTTTTTATTTAAGGCGGCTCGCAACTTGAACATAAAAAAATTGTTTTTCCGATCATTTATTTTCAAGGCTGCGCTGGTGAAAATTGGATGGGTTATCCTGAGCTTACTCTATCATTTATATATGCCAGCTACACACATTCTATACGCAGGTACTTATCACTTATCTCATTTACAATTTTTATTCAATTAATTCAAAATCCACTTTATATTTTTATTACAAAAGCACATTAGTTACTAAATAGAAATTAAATGTTTTCATTTTTTTTTTGCTATTTTAGGGACTCTGCAGTACTCAACTGTTTCTTATTTTAAAAATAATGATCAAGTAAAGTTGTTAGACATACTAAGGCGAATTCAGTACCAGGTGGTGTTATCATATCAGCTGACTGCTTCTCATTGGTAATTTCCAAACAACGCCTTGGCATAGCATTTTGTCTTAATTCGACTTTCTTCTGCGAGGAAATTTCATACAAGATGATGTAAAAGCGAATTCAACTCTATTCGCCGAATTTCATATTAAAATAAAGTTTGCATTGATTTCGATAAACTGGCATATTGTGTTACCAAGGTGTTGTATGGAAAATATCCAGAAGCAATCATCTAATGTAATAGCATCACCTGGTACTGAATTCGCCTTGATACAAGGTGGCGGCAAAGCGAACTACTCCACCCATTTCGCCGTGTCAGGTCAAAAGAAAAGCAGCATTGATTGCGATAAACTTGCATCCTGCTGTATCAAGGCGTTGCTTGGGAATTATAAAGAAGCAACCAGCTGACTAGATAACACCACCTCGTACTGTATTCGCCTTTCTTTTACCTAAAACTTAGTAACTGTAGAGTTTACAGAGCCAATAAAATTGAGCTTAAATGCGTTCTAACATTCATCTTAGCAGAACCACAAACATGACAACTCTTCATTTGAAGGCAATTGAGTTTTAAGCTTTATAATTGCAAGCAAGCGCAATTGCTAGGCAATCACATTGTTTTGTCTTTTTTATCCGCCTTATGTCCTTACGACACTCAGAGAAGCTGGGATATGGTGTTTTTGGTCGTATGCCACAATGCGCTCTTTCCAATCCACATTTCGGCGGATCGCGCACCTTACGACAACCGGCCCAAGTAAGTTTTGCACATTTGCTTTCCAAGCGATTTCGACATAACATTTGTAATTTGCAATATTTTATATTGTTACATAACGCAACTGGTTTCGGTGGTTTTCTACGTTCTGGCAATGGATATTTTTGTTTTTCATAACAACAAATGCGTGCAGGGTACATATGTATATCTCCGCATTCAACCCATGTTTGTTTATATGTACGATTCAATTTATCACTGGGCTTATAGTAGAGATCATCGAAACGTGGATGTTGCCACTGACATTCAGTCATGCAACATTTTTTCCATTCTTCTGTTATTTCAATTTTAGGCTTACAATCATCACTGGGTTTTCTTGTTATACCACAAGTCGGTGGTGGCGTGGGACATCTTATACGTCCAAATTTTATCACCATACCTCTTAGGTCCGGTCTCGATACACGCTTACATAATGCTCTAGTACTCTGACCGCGTACAATTTCGAATATTTTTGCTGTTATTTGAGTTGTTAGATTTGTAGAGCGAAATGATGAAATTAAAGTTTTGGTCAAGTTGACGAAGAAAGACATTATGCTCAGTTTCGTTAGGGATCGCTTTTTTTGTTAAATTTTTTCCTTGTTTGAACACTTTGTGTTTAGTGGTGGTAACCGGGTTTTATAAATATATTAATGCACTTTTTGTTGATTTTGTAAGTTAGAAATAAACGGAAAAGACTTCGCATTTAAAAATTTTGTATTATTATTTTTTTATTCGAGCAATGTTTGTAAATAAAAAAGAAAATATGTAAGAAAAAGTCAAATTTGATTTTTCTTTCAATACAAAATGTGTTGAAAAATGATCAAAATGAGAAAATGTTATTGCGTTATAAATTAAGGGTAATCTCCCTGTTTGGAAAAAATAGAAAACGTAGCAATTTTTTCAAATTTACCGCCAAAGCACATGTGCAGCAGTTTTGCCTGCAGCGAGGCTAGCTTTGCTTTCGCTTTATTATTTCATAGACACATGTACAGCGGCCGGCGTGGTGTGGTGGTAGCGCACATCTGCCTTAAAAAGCTTCTCAGTGAAAATTCATCTGCTTTATAGCATATCTTCACCTAGCGCATTAACTTTCAAGATTTATAAAATCTCATATTATAACCTCACTATCTCAAGGACAGTTTTTTTTTTTTGAAGTTCTATTTTTTGGTATTGAAAAAACTATAAACCGGGACCACGTGCTAAACTGCTAATTTTTTAGTCACAGCAAATTCACATTTTCGAACTAAATATATACACTTTCATTATAATGAAAACACAAACATAACATCACTTTTTCGGCAGCTCTATTTCCCAGCATTTACTTGTATTATTAAAGTATTAAATTTTGATTGCTCTATTTTTGTACAAAATGCCCCAAAAAATTTGTTTGAGCTCACAGAGTATATTAATTTTGTTCGTATAACGGTAATCCGTAACGGCATAAACTAATCGAGTTAGATATAAACTTCTATATATCAAAATGATCTGGGCGAAAAAGAAATTAATTTAGGTATGTCTGTCCGTCCGTCCGTAAACACGATAACTTGAGTAAATTTTGAGATATCTCAATGAAATTTGGTATGTAGGTTCCCGGGTGCTCATCTCAGATCGGTGTTTAAAATGAACGAAATCGGCCTATAACCACACCCACTTTTTCGATATCGAAAATTTCGAAAAACCGAAAAAGTGCGATAATTCATTACCAAAGACGGATAAAGCCATGAAACTTGGTAGGTGGGTTGACGTTATGACGCAAAATAGAAAATTAGAAAAATTTTTGACAATAGGCGTGGCACCGAATACTTTTAAAAGAAGGTAATTTAAAATGTTTGCAAGCTGTAATTTGGCAGTCGTTATATATATCATGATAAAATTTGGCAGTAACGTTGCTACTATTCCTATATGTGTGCTATATAAAAATTAGCAAAATCGGATGACGAATACGCCCACTTTAAAAAAAAATGTCTAAGTCAAATTATAACAAAAAATTTAATACCTTTACAGTATATAAGTAAATTATGTCAGCATTCAACTCCAGTAATGATATGGTGCAACAAAATACAAAAATAAAAGAAAATTTCAAAATGGGCGTGGCTCCGCCCTTTTTCATTTAATTTGTCTAGAATACTTTTAATGCCATAAGTCAAACAAAAATTTACCAATCTTTGTGAAATTTGGTAAGGGCATAACCTTTACGCCGGTAACTGTTTTCTGCGAAAGTGGGCGATATCCCTCTTGGCCGTTAACACGATAACAAAAATCAATATATCTTTACTAAACTTAGTTCACGTACTTATCTGAACTCACTTTATCTTGTTATTTAAAATGGGCGAAATCCGACTATGACCACGCCAAATGCGAAAAAAGGGATGAAACATGGTGATTGGGTGGGTTTTTTGACGAAAAATATAACTTTGGAAAGAAATTTTTTAAATGGGTGTGACACCTACCATATTAAGTAGAAGAAAATGAAAAACGATTGCAGTTTGAAATCAAAAGCCCTTGGAATCATGGCAGGAATACTTTTCGCGGTATTACATATATAAATAAATTTGCGGTCCCCGACAGATGACGTTCTAGGTCACCCTGGTCCACATTTTGGTCGATATCGCGAAAACAAATTCATATATACAACTAAGGGCCACTTCTTTTTAAAACCCACATTAATACCTTTAATTTAATACCCATATCGTACAAACACATTCTAGAGTTACCCTTGGTCTACCTTTTTGGTGATATCTCGAAAAGGCGTCCACCCATAGAACTATGGCCCACTCCCTTCTAAAATACTCTTTAATACCTTCCATTTGATACCCATGTCATATAAACACATTCCAGGGTTACCCTTGCTTTTTTCCTACATGCTGATTTCCCCTTATTTTGTGTCCCAAGCTCCCAGCTGTGTATGTAATTTTCGTTACACGCGAACTTAGCCTTCCTTATTTGTTTCTATATTCTTTTGGGGAACACAAAGTTGCGTTAATATTTTGGCTAAACAATTCTAGTAGCGGCTTATATAGCAATAATATTTCTAAACGTATAGTAAAATCTACTCCGATCCTAGTAGAACTCAAAGGCAGTTCTTTATGATATACAACCCTCTAAAATATGCATGCCGAACTTGTGAGAATATCCGTTATTCTCGTCAACGGAACAAGAACACCTGAATATTTATTTCATCATGGTCAAGGCGAATCCATACCAGGTGGTGGCAAAGCGTATTCGACCATTTCGCCGTGCAGAAAAATGTCAAGTCAAAAGAAATTTTTCATTGATTCCGATTTACTGACATGTTGTAGTACAAGGAGTTGGTAGGAAAATAATCAAGAAGAAGCAATCAGCTGTTGGAATAAACACACCTAGTACTGAATTCGCCTTGGTTCTACCTTAAAATATTTTCCTATCAAAATATTGCATGACATATTAATTTTAGGTTGCCATACCTCAGATATTGTAATGATTGTACAAATGACTGAAGATTTAAAAAACATTAAACTCAAACCTTCTGCGTTTCGAGATTAAATTTTGTTTGATACAACTTGCAAGGTTTAACGTTAAATCCTTTCCTAATGCTTTAATCTCGAATAAAGCGCCAATTTTTAGGTAAAATGAAAAGGAGCACGACACAAATTGGAAGAGAAGTTCGCCCTAAAGCTCCTCAGAGGTAAATCGAGCTAACTTGTTGGCAAGAGTTATTCTCCGTTTGATTTCTTAGCTGATATTTTTTACGCTGTTAATGCTGTTTTCCAGATAGACGAAGTCATTAAAAATATCAAATTATATATGTCAACAGTGTCAAGTCAAGTATACGCTAATTCTTTATTTACATACAGCAAGTTAATTACAAAATAATTTTTGCATAGATAAATAACAACCAATTTTATATTATTTTCACACACACGGCTTATTGAATAATAAAGGCAGTTCTCTACATTAAGACGCTTATTGAGATCAATCTTCCATACAAGATTCGAATTTATAATTATTTCATTTGTGACTAATCGAATGCCTAATGAAATCAAAAGCCCAATGCAACTCTGCTGGGAGCGTTCAGTTTCTTAGTTTTTGGTGTGTTCAGTGCTTAAAAATGTCATTTGTCAAAGTAAATGTCATTGTCTGTCATATAGCATTGTCATTTTATTCGCTTGACATTTCATCCTTCATACTAATCAAGCAGTTGTATAAGTGTGAAAGCAAAAAATTTACGATTTCATTAGAAGGAGAAATGAGATCATTAAGTTTATTGTCATTTTATTCGTTTGAAATTTCATCCTTCATACTAATCAAGCAGCTGTTTAAGTTTGAAAGCAAAAAATTTACGATTTCATTAGAAGGTGAAATGAGATCATTAAGTTTCTGTGTGAAAACAGTATTAGGACATATATTGCAGACCAAAATCTTTGGCGATAACACAAATGCAGTGCAGTTCTCATGCAAATGAAATTGGAAAAAATGCGTGAGTACGAAGTTCTCGAGTACTAGAGAACGAATGTTTTTAAATTAACTAAATCTAGCCTAGGGGTTGAAGTAAAACCAAATACACAATTCGCCAAATGAGCCAACTTTTCAGCATCCGCAGCAAACTCCTGCAGAGTCTCATTAGCTTTTTGGTAACAGTTTGTGCAATTCTTTTCATTGTATCTGCTTCCTATGTTCGATTCCGTATCGCCTTTCTAGATCGCCCATCAATGGGGTGGTCTGTAAGATCTCAGCAGCAGGTCTTTTTTGACGCCACGAACAATGCACCAACTTTATCTTAGGCATTCCTGTTGTTTGCTGCTGACATCTTCTCAATTATAGCTTTTTGAGAAGAGCTTCGTTGTCTTCTTATCGATAACAACGGAAACTGAGTTGTCGGTTCTTTTTCTCGCCGAGGCGTCGGCTTCTTATTGTTTTCTTATGGAGGGTTACAGATGCATCAGAGATTTTATATTGAAGTTTTATCTGTATTTATTTTATATTAAACCAAAAAATAAGTCATCGTTAGCAAATCGATAACACGCCGATTATTTCTTGGAAACGCTCCGATAAAAAATGGATTATTTTTCCATATATTGTTGATAACAAATCGATAAGACGCCTAGTACAAATCAAATAATTTCGATGGTAATTCAATAACTTTTTGGTAGTAAACCGATAAATTTTCTATGCCTCTTGATTAAAAAACTGATAATTTTACGATAGCAAATCGATAAATTTTTGACAACGCAACGATAACTTTTTTATACATAATCGATAGCTTTTCGAAAATATCTTAGAAATTAACAGCTTTATTTGATTTGACGAGGTATGTTTAATGAACTTGAGGTCGTACAATAGATTAAAACCGCAATATTTATCTGTTTTAAAAATTTATATTTGCTCGATATTACCATTTCAATCTGAAGCCATCATCAGGATTGCATATATATGTTTGATCGACTGATCGAAGAATAAATCGAAATATTTCAGACAACAAAGCGATAACTTCTAGACAAAAAATCTACAACTCATCAATACCCTATGCTATCGGTAGCAAATTTACAATACTTCGAAAAAATCGATATTTCGTCTATATCTTTTATTTTATTTCACCTCATATTCCTTATTTCAACTCCTATCCTATTCCCACATTATGCTAAAAAGTACTGACTACAGTTATGCTTACATTTTGTGTTCTCCCATAAAGAATACCACTTCCAAACACTACGCTTACCAAAGAACATGTTCACACATCAATGATGCTTTATGCGTTATCACAACATGTGCTGGCCTCTATGGGCCGAACCTCGAGAAATCGATACCAATGGGATGTTACACCACCATATTTCAGGCAGAAATCCATGCAATAGAAGTAGAGAATGTCCGCGGTAGAGAATGTCTACGGAGAGGCTCTTCCTCGAAGAGCATCTACATTATGTCGGACAGTCAGGCGGCCCTGCGTGCCTTGCAATCCTACATAGTTATATCTAAGCTAATTGATGACTGCATTGAAATCCTTAATGGCCTGGGAGCCAAAAACGATATTTTGTTAGGATGGGTTCCCGGATATCAGGGTCATGAAGATAATAAACATACAGATAACCTAGCGAAGCAGGGTGCTACAGCAGCATTCTATGGTCCACAGCCCTTTTATGGACTCACAAAAGCACACACCAGGTAAACCGTAAGTAACTGGGAAACAAAACAATTCAGACGTCACTGGATTGGGTGCCCAGGACATAGACAGGCTAAAATGTTTATACTTCCGGCAATGAAAGTATTAGTCAAACTCATTAATTTAAGCAGGTAGTACCTACGAGCTCACACTGAGTTATATACGGGACAATGTGGTACACGTTATCACCTAAGTAAGTTGAATCTATCCGACACTGAAATTTGTCGTTTCTGTGAGTTGGAGGAGGTGGTGTGACACTTAATCCCTATGTGATATGGAGTATGGAGTTAAATGCCTGACCAGGTACTTAGCTACATTAAAAGCCTCCACATACAAAATTAGGCTGAAAGGTCAGGCACAATAGATCTACGCAAAGGTCGCAGTATTTCCAGGCCTAATAATAATAATAATCAGAACTGAAGAATACCTCTTAGTTATGAATTGCACTGCCACAAATGGTTTATATGATGAACGACATTCCAACCTAGACCATTCTGTCTTTAAAGTTTGTTCCTGGCTATAAAACTTCCCGAAAGCCTCGGCGGGGTTCTCTAACGCGACAAGAATAAGAAAATGTAATATGTGGATGGAGCCGACATTTGATCTTTACCATAAGCTATAAGACCTCCTCAACTTGCGGCAACAAAATATTTCAAATAAACGCAAATATTTTCATCCAGTGATTCAATGTAATACTACTAAATAAGTTACAGATCGCTTACATCAATAGTAGGTGTAAATACTACGGTAATCACAGCTTGAAATAATATATGTCAATATGTATATATATGTTTGGTATTATTATTTCATATTTAAACTAGAAATTTGTCGTTTTGGCACTGTGGGGTGTTGCACTCATTAAAAAAATTGCAATCATTTATAACAAATATTCATTTCTGAATATATTTTTATATGAGTGTATGTATGCATATACCCTGCAGTTGACTTGAATACTACTAGGTACGGTTTATTTCTAAAGCTGGGTAAGATTTGGGGAGATAGAGTGAAGCAAAGAATTGAAACCATAATCAAGAAAAAGTAGTTGATAGATTTGATTGGACTTTCAAATTGAATAAAGCTTAGCTTATTTTTATTTAAATTTTTAATTGATAAAAAATTTTTATTTTTATTTGTAATTGAAAAATATTTCGTTTCTAAAGTGCACAAAATTAGGTGTGAAATGAGGCTTTGATGGCACTGATAATCACATACTGTTACAGAAACCTGTAAAATTTCCATTAACATTAGCCATTAATTGCTTTGACTTGTTTAATGAAGTATGACCAAGCAAATAATAAACAAGTAAGTAAGGCTAAGTTCGGGTGTAACCGAACATAACATACTCAGTTGAGAGCTATGGACACAAAATAAGGGAAAATCACCATGTAGGAAAATGAACCTCGGGTAACCCTGGGATGTGTTTGTATGACATGCGTATCAAATGGCAGTCGTTAAAGAGTATTTTAAGAGGGAGTGGGCCATAGTTCTATAGGTGGACACCTTTTCGAGATTACGCCATAAAGGTGGACCAGGTGTGACTCTAGAATTTGTTTGTACGATATGGGTATCAAATGAAAGGTGTTAATGAGTATTTTAAAAGGGAGTGGGCCTTAGTTCTATAGGTGGACGCCTTTTCGGGATATCGTTATAAAGGTGGACCAGGGGTGACTCTAGAATTAATTTGTACGATATGGGTATCAAATGAAAGGTGGTAATGAGTATTTTAAAAGTGGGTGGGCCTTAGTTCTATGGGTGGATGCCTTTCCGAGATATCGGCTTAAAGGTGGACCAGGGATGACTATAGAATTTGTTTGTACGATATGGGTATCAAATGAAAGGTGTTAGTGAGTATTTTAAAAGGGAGTGGGCCTTAGTTCTATAGGTGGACGCCTTTTCGAGATATCGCCATAAAGGTAGACTAGGGGTGACTTTAGAATTTTTTACGATACGGGCATCAAATGAAAGGTGTTAACGAGTAGTTTAAAAGGGAGTGGGTCTTAATTCTATAGGTGGACGCCTTTTAGGGATATCGTTATAAAGGTGGACCAGGGGTGACTCTATAATGTGTTTGTACAATATGGGTGTCAAATTAAAGGTATTAATAAGAATGGTAGTTTTATATGTGAATGCGTTTTCGAGATATCGACCAAAATGTGGACCAGGGTGACCCAGAACATCATCTGTCGGGTACCGCTAATTTATTTATATATGTAATACCACGAACAGTATTCCTGCCATGATTCCAACGGCTTTTGATTTCGTCCTGCAGAACTTTTTCATTTTCTTTTACTTAACATGGTACGTGTCACACATATTTTACCAAGTTTTTTTCTAAAGTTATATTTTGCGTCAATAAACCAATCCAATTACCATGTTTCAACCCTTTT
This sequence comes from Eurosta solidaginis, assembly GCF_040869045.1. Taxonomy (NCBI): domain Eukaryota; kingdom Metazoa; phylum Arthropoda; class Insecta; order Diptera; family Tephritidae; genus Eurosta; species Eurosta solidaginis. The sequence goes on from NC_090321.1 coordinate 28,915,163, forward strand.
TTCGTATTTGGTATAGAATTATGGCACTTTTTCATTTTTCGTAATTTTCGATATCGAAAAAGTGGGCGTGGTCATAGTCAGATTTCCGCCATTTTTTATACTAATAGAAAGTGAGTTCAGGTAATTATGTGAACTAAGTTTAGTAAAGATATATCGATTTTTGCTCAAGTTATCGTGTTAATGGCCGAGCGGAAGGACAGACGGTCGACTGAGTATAAAAACTGGGCGTGGCTTCAACCGATTTCGCCCTTTTTCACAGAAAACAGTTATCGTCCTAGAAGCTAAGCCGCTACCAAATTTCACAAGAATTGACAAATCAAATGAAAAAGGGCGGAGCCACGCCCATTTTGAAATTTTCTTTTATTTTTGTATTTTGTTGCACCATATCGTTACTGGAGTTGAATGTTGACATAATTTACTTATATACTGTAAAGATATTAAATTTTTTGTAAAAATTTCACATAAAAAAAAAAAAATATTTTTAAAAGTGGGCGTTCTAAATTACCTTCTTTTAAAAGTGGGCGGTGCCACGCCCATTGTCCTAAATTTTAGTTACTTTCTATTCTGCGTCATAAGTTCAACGCACCTACCAAGTTTCATCGCTTTATCCCTCTTTGGTAATGAATTATCGCAATTTTTCGAATTTCATGGGCGTGATTTTAGTCCGATATCGTTCATTTTAAATAGCGATCTGAGATGAGCACCCAGGAATCTACATATCAAATTTCGTCAAGACATCTCAAAATTTACTCAAGTTATCGTGTTAACGGACAGACGGACGGACGGACGGACATGGCTTAATCAAATTTTTTTTCGATACTGATGATTTTGATATACGGAAGTCTATATCTATCTCGATTACTTTATACCTGTACAACCAACCGTTATCCAATCAAAGTTAATACACTTTGTGAGCTCCGCTCAACTAAGTATAAAAAGGTATTAAACAATAGTCAAAAGTAGATTCAAAAATTCGATATTCTTTTCTATTAAAAACAGTTTTTGTGTTTTGTTAATTTTATGTCCTCCATGTTACTTTATAAACCCTGCTCAGATATATTATTAAATACGGTACGATATTGAAAAACTGCAAAAATAGCTAAAATTAATCAAAATTAATAATTTAGTTGTTTCAATTAAAAAAAAAAAAAATACGTAATAAAATAATCCAAACTAATTGGAATTAATAAAATAATTATACCAATTTCGTAATTAAAAATAAATTAAATTAATAAAATCAATTTAATATATTAGTCATACAATTAAATATAATAAACTAATTAGTTTTTTGAAATTAATTATTAATAAATATACAAAAAGACCTAGTTACTGGCTAATAATCATTAAAACTTTGCCTTTAGATCACTCAATATAATAAATAACTATTCAAATTTTTATACTCAGTTGAGCAGAGCTCACAGAGTATATTAACTTTGATTGGATAACGGTTGGTTGTAGAAGTATAAAGGAATCGAGATAGATATAGACTTCCATATATCAAAATCATCAGGATCGAAAAAAAATTTGATTGAGCCATGTCCGTCCGTCCGTTAACACGATAACTTGAGTAAATTTTGAGGTATCTTTATGAAATTTGGTATCCTGAGCACTCATCTCAGATCGCTATTTAAAATGAACGATATCGGACTTTAACCACGCCCACTTTTTCGATATCGAAAATTTCGAAAAACCGAAAAAGTGCAATAATTCATTACCAAAGACAGATAAAGCGATGAAACTTGGTAGGTGAGTTGAACTTATTACGCAGAATAGAAAATTAGTAAAATTTTAAAAAATGGGCGTGGCACCGCCCCTTTTACGACTAAGCAATTTTCTATGTTTCGGCAGCCATAACTCGAAAAAATTAACATATCGTAATAAAATTGGGTGCAAAAATTTTCCCTATGGCAGGAAATATTTCTAGAAAAAATGGACGAGAGCGGTTAACGACCACGCCCACTTTTATATAAAAGATTTTTAAAAGGGTCGTGGACGAAAATAATAAGCTATATCTTAGCGAAAAACAGCTTTGTATCAATAGAATTTTACTTTCTAAATTGAATTATAACATTAAATTGGAAAACACTAAAATTTTTGAAAATGGGTGTGGCACCGCCCCTTTTTTGTCTAAGCAATTTTCAATGTTGCGGGAGACATAACTCGAAGAAAAATTTACATATCGTAACAAAATTGTGTACACATATTTTCCTTATAGCAGGAAATATTTTTAGTAAAAATGGATAAGATTGTTTAATTACCACGCCCACTTCTATATAAATGACTTTAAAAAGGGTCGTAGGAAAAATAATAAGTTAAATCTTAGCGAAAAATAGTTTTGTAACAATCGTATTTTTATTGTTCTTTTATATCTTTATTTTAAAATAAACAGTAGGGAAATCCCCATACTTGAAGGGAAACTGCATTACTACCCGCTCAAGGTCATTGGTGTTAGCCTCTTTATCCTTTTTGCTTCTTTTAAACGAAAATTAGTTCAGAACAGAACCATATGTATATGTATTATTGCGCAGCCTTGTAATACTATTAAGCACACAAAACAAACAACAACAGCATTTCAAGTGTACAGCTGGGTATGTAATGTTCGGTTTCACCTGAACTTAGACTTCCTTACTTGTTAGTACTAATTTTGTGCGCAACAATTTCATAAGTGTTGATAATGTTATGCACTTAGCAGTCCATATAAAGTATAGGCAAATATTATCGAAAATAAAGATGTTGCAGGGACGAAAAATCGTGTGAAGCAAGCTTCACAAAACTTCTAGTAGGTCACATTCACCACTTGCCACAGCAGAATTTGTTAACTACCACTGTCTGTATTTGTTATTTAATAATTATTTGTACACCTTTTATTCAGGTAATGTGTTCAGGATTTTAATTTTACTCTCTAAAACTCCAATCAGTGTATTTCTGTGCTTAAATTATGTTAAAAATTGTTTTAAAGTTTTTGGTGTGGTGATAGTGGCCTACTAAAATTTTGTGAAGCTACGCTGCTTTCCATCGAAGTTTGCGCCTGCAAACATCTTTACTTTTCGATAATCTTTGGTATAGGTGTATACAGATATAAATAAAACACAGCTATTGGTATGGATAAAATGAGAGTAAAGTAGCGGAGCTTAATAAAAATCTAGTAGGATACTTTCAACCCCACCACAAACTTTAACACAATTTTTAACGTAGTTTGAGCTCAAAAAATATATAACTCGGAGTTTATGAGAGTGAACTTGAAATTTCTGAACGGATTAGCTGCATAGAAAATGTAAAAATAATTGTCTAACAATACACACAGTGCTAGTTAACACATTTTGCTGTGGTTAGTGGTGAATTTGTCCTACTAGAGTTTTGTGAAGCTTGCCTCACACTATTTTTTCGCGCATGCAATCAATATCTCAATTTTAAAGAATCTCTCATGAGTATTGCTTTGTTATTTTCTGCTGCAGGTTATATGTATGTATACGAATATTTGAATTGTTGTGCTTGTAAATATGAGTGACTGCATTGTTGAAGTAACAATTGGATATCACTCATGCTATGTTAATAAACGTCCATCTATGCTCTTATGTTGCATGTATACTAGGGTGGTCGTTAGTTTTATGGTGGAAAAAAAGTACTGGCTTTTGGGCCTCATTCTTCAGAAATTTGAGAAAAGCACAAAAACGAATATATACAAAATATGATGCTAATCTTAGAAGATTAAGAGGTTGCGTAAGGAGCTTGAAGTCCTGAATTTTAAACATTTCAATTTAATTTTAACCATTTACTATAGAAACGATTATTCTTTTACAAAGCGATTTTTATATCTCAATTTCCTTGCTTTTTTAAAATGGTTACAATCTTAATTATTAGCAGTATATGTATACAAGCAGATTTTCTTCATTGATTGTGAAGAAGAAGATGATAAATCCCCGTTCTTATGTCTCCAGAACATCATCTACATAGTGAGGTGAGAGCACTTTCCGTAAGGAAGAGAGATCATGAACAAACAGTTTCTGTTGCATACCCAGAAACCTAGGCATCCCAACAAAAATCTATTTGAATAAGCTCCGCCTCCCAGTAAGTTAATAGGTCATCTTCGTAAGCATTTTGAAGAAATCCAGCACTATAGAAGTCAGCCGTATGAAGAAAATGATGGTGTTAAGAACCTCAGAGACATCAACAAAAAGCTGTTAAGAAACAAGTCTACAATTACACGCTGAACCACGTTATCTAAGACAAATACCATGAGTTCGCAGTAAAGCGACCTCCTCAGGAAGACGTGCGGCACTCTAGCTCAAGTTCATTATGTTAAACTTTTACTTATACAGAATAAACCCCGGTTAGTATGCTTGTAACATGCCCAAAAGAGACCAACCATCTTTTCAATTGCAATGTGAAACCAACGCCTTTTACTCCCTCTTTTATCAAACCCTGTTGAAAGTGCAAGTTTCCTCGGACTTCCGTTAGATGATAGTGATAACAATTTGTGGGTGGTGGCACCTATTGGATGGGGCGAAGCACCGCTAAACAAAAACAAAAACAACAAACAATGTTGCCAAAAAATCTCAAAATTAAAGGGAAGTTGATAGCGTTTTGAAACTTGCACGTGGTTTAAGTCAAATTTAATGGGCCACAAAAAAATTAAGATAAATAGTTGAAAACTTTGCGTTTGATTGAAATTTTAGCACCTCTTCCATTTTATAACATTATTATTATATGACCAATTTTTGTAAATTTAGATATATTTGAAAGCAAAGTCTGAAGAGGTTATTGATAACAAGAGAGTGAGGATTTCGCCCACAATAAATGGGCTAGTTTGGACCAAAGAAATTTAGAAACTCGCTCTTTTACTATTTCAAGCTTCTTGCGCAACCACTAAATCGTTTTTGATTTTCCTAAAATTTTGGAACTGTTCTAATATTTCTGGGAATAAGATCAAAAAATAGAATACTTTGAAAAATAAAAGCCACCCTAATGTTTACATACATTAGTTTCTATGCATCTATCAATTTCAATTTACACACAATTGAAAATGCGGGCAACCGCACATTGACCGCTCTAACCGATCAAACTATTAGTGAGGGAAATAGCAACAGCAACGGCGAGTGAGTTAAATAATAAAAAAATAAATCAAAACAAGTAAGGAAAGCTAAGTTCGGGTGTAACCGAACATTACATACTCAGCTGAGAGCTTTGGAGACAAAATAAGGGAAAACCACCATGCAGGAAAATGAACCTAGGGAAACCCTGGAATGTGTTTGTAAGACATGTGTATCAAATGGAAGGTATTAAAGAGCATTTTAAGGGGAAGTGGGCCATAGTTTTATAGATGGACGCCATTTCGGGATATCGCCATATAGGTGGACCAGGGGTGACTCTAGAATGTGTTTGTACGATATGGGTATCAAATTAAAAGTACTAATAAGGGTTTTAAAAGGGAGTGGCCCTTAGTTGTATATGTGAAGGCGTTTTCGAGAAATCGACCAAAATGTGGACCAGGGTGACCCAGAACAACATCTGTCGGGTACCGTTAATTTATTTATATATGTAATACCAGGAACAGTATTCCTGCCAAGACTCCAAGGGCGTTTGATTTCGCCCTGCAAAACTTTTGTCATTTTCTTCTACTTAATATGGTAGGCGTCACACCCATTTTACAAAGTTTTTTCTAAAGTTATATTTTGCGTCAATAAATCAATCCAATTACAATGTTTCAACCCTTTTTTCATATTTGGTATAGAATTATGGCATTTTTTTTATTTTTCGTAATTTTCGATATCGAAAAAGTGGGAGTGGTCATAGTCGGATTTCGGCCGTTTTTTATACCAAGATAAAGTGAGTTCAGATAAGTGCGTGAACTAAGTTTAGTAAAGATATATGTGAGCCGGCCTATGAAAAGGTGGTTTATGACTCAAAAAAGAAATTGCGAGAAACAGCTGTTAAAAATAAACAATGCATTTCTTCAGTTTCTTAGAAGTTTTCCTTTTTTTGAATTATAAGCCACCTTTTCATAGGCCGGGTCACATATCGATTTTTGCTCAAGTTATCGTGTTAAGGGCCAAGCGAAAGGACAGACGGTCGACTGTGTATAAAAACTTGGCGTGGCTTCAACCGATTTCGCCCATTTTCACGCAGCCGCTACCAAATTTCACAAGGATTGGTAAATTTTTGTTCGACTTATGGCATTAAAAGTATTCTAGACAAATTAAATGAAAAAGGGCGCAGCCACGCCCATTTTGAAATTTTCTTTTATATTTGTATTTTGTTGCACCATATCATTACTGGAGTTGAATGTTGACATAATTTACTTATATACTGTAAAGATATTAAATTTTTTGTTAAAATTTGACTAAAAAAAATTTTTTTTAAGTGGGCGTGTTCGTCATCCAATTTATAAAATTTTTATTTAGCACACTATAGGAATAGGGGTGACGCTCTTGCCGAATTTCATCATGATATCTTCAACGACTGCCAAATTACGGCTTGCAAAACTTTCAAATTACATTCTCTTAAAAGTGGGCGGTGCCACGCCCATTGTCCAAAATTTTTCTAATTTTCCATTCTACGTCATAAGGTGAACCCACCTATCAAGTTTAATCGTTTTACCTGTCTTTGGTAATGAATTATCGCACTTTTTGTGTTTTTCGAAATTTTCGATATCGAAAAAGTGGGCGTGGTTATAGTCCGATTTTGTTTATTTTAGATAGCTATTGGACATGGCTATTAGCTCTGCCCAGCTGAGTATAAAAAGACAACAGAAATCTTGTTGTTTAGTGCAAAAGAGCTAAATTTATTGTATAAATATATTTATATACATTGGGTTGGGTCGATTTGTATGGACGAAATTTAACGGATATCGCGCCATCGATTTTTCGATAGGATTTGGACTCAGGAAAAAAAGTTCCACCACGCATACCTAAAAAAATAATTTTCGAGCCTGCGAAAAAAGTCGATTTTCCGACCATAATACTTCTAAATCTCCATAAAAGTTTTTTTTTTTCAAAAACTGCATTTACCAATTTTGCATTTGGCAATTGACACGAAAAAAAATACATAAAAAATGATTTGGAGCCTTTAAAATGAAAAAAGAGCTTACAAAATCGAAAAATCGATGAAATTTCGCAGGCTCGAAAATTATTTTTTTGGGTATGCGTGGTGGAACTTTTTTTCCTGAGTCCAAATCCTATCGAAAAATCTATGGCACGATATCGGTTAATAAATCGATCCAGTCTAATAGCTATACAAACATTTGTAACTTTATACAAATAAAGTTAACTAAAAAAACCACAGAGTCAGTTTCAAATGGTATACCTACACACATACCACAATAAATGACAGTGGTGTAGCAAGGGTAGTTGTGAGATTAGCGCTATGAACCTCCCTTCCCCAAGTTATCATCGAACTACAGCTGTCCATAAAGAAAATCTGATTGACATATGTACAACGTTCAAACGCTAATCTTTATTTTAGCTTTTAGTTCATAAGGAGAATATCTCGAGTACCTTGTTTTGTCTGTTCGTCAACTAATTTTATCAGAACAACTTCCTACTTAAGAATTGCACTATTGGCGATATGACCCAGTAACGTAATAAGACATACATATTAAAGTATACATAAAACTGTGATTATTACAAATTATATAAGGTAGCATCATATGACCCAACAAAATTGATAACAATAAATTCCGAATTGATTGCATTGATGCTGAGGCACAAAATGGGTGTGTATTGTAATTGTTGATTAGATTGACGCAAAACTGTGTAAATATAATATATGTATACGAAATATGCATTATTATCATTTTTTCTTTTAATGACCAAGTCAACAAGCCGCCAAGTCAAGTGAGATATCAAAATAATTGTGTCATTTTAATTAAGGCATTTGCATTTTATTGATAATGATGACACCATCGATTGCAATGCAAAAATTAAGTTACCATAACCCTGTAAAAAATCGTGCAATTAATCCCTAAAAAGATTGGTCTCCGGTTGGTCTCTTTTGTCTACATTTGGGCATAATTCATCCCCTTTGAAATCTATCTAACCCATTTTAAGAATCATTAAAAAACAGCAAAGAAATGAGTAAAATAAAAGAGATTATTGTGTTTCTGCTATGAAAAATGTGACTGGTCCCTAATTTAGTCCTTATTGAAGCGAAAACGAGTAGTTTTATCTATTCCCATATTGGTACAAAGGGAATTGGTCCTATCGATCCCTTCCATGTATAAATAGGTACAATTAGTCTTGTTATAAGACATGCCCAAATAAAAGGGAAAAGTTCAATGCATACAAAGAGATCAAAACTGGTATTAGTCGCATACGCCGTTGCTACTCGTCTCGGACTCATCCTAGACTAATCACATTTTCTGTGGGGAAGTAGTAAACAAATTAAGCATGGATCGTTGTCTGTGTGGAATATAACTCAATACCGACTAACGTTTAGATAAATTCCCTTCTTATTGAGTAGTACCATCTTTCAGATTTGGGTACACTGTAAAAATTGTAATCTTACTTTTAATACCAGTTGCTATTGAACTTAAACTGTTGGTATTAAATTTGTGTTTTAATTCTAAAAAATTGTATTTTAAGACCATAAAATATAAGTTTTAATCCAAAATGATTTTGAAAAAAAACTTTAATCAATGGTGGTTGTCGCAAATTAATATTTTCCGGTTTAATATTATACTTTCTGGCATTGTTATATGTAAATGCCAAATTGGTATTAAAAGTTATTAAAAGTAAACTAAAATTTTTACTGTGTAGAAAAACGCCCTATCTCAGAATGTGTTTCAAAAAACGTCATGCGTAACTACATTGCAATTTGAGTATTGATACATAGTTTGTTTTAGAAAAAAATCAAAGATATGGAGCCTTTTAGCCGAGTTCCTTAATAGAGTGTTATTCAATATAATTCTGGGCTAAGGCGTTTTTGGGAAAGATTTTGAAATAAGGCGCACTTCCACGCAAGACGGGCGTAAAGATAGATGAATTAAAGTTAAAGAGATACCCCAAGGTTCCCAAGCATCTATTCGAAAATTTCGCGTGATTTTCTCCATGAACTATACTGTTACTCTATATTTGTTTTCTTCAAAGATTGTGGATGAGTTTTAATTTATTTTCAATTATAGTTTATTTATGGGCTGTATGTACACACCAGACGCAGAAAAATTTTGTCGTCGCTTATATTTAAGTATTGCTTTCGGCTTTGGTAAACCCAAGCCAAGCCAAAATTGGCGTAAGCAATGATGGTCTTCGGCTACCTTATTTAAGATATTAATGTTCGGGGTGATTCTGGTTACATGCCTAAATATGTCCTTATGACGCCGAAATAAAATAATATTAAGTTAAATTAAATATAATTAAATAAAATCAATAAAATAAAATAAAATAAAATAAAAAAATAAATTAAAATACAAAAAAAATAAAATAAATTAAAACAAAATAAAATGAAACAATAAATTAAAATAAGATTAAATAAAAATTAGATTTAATAAAATAAAATAAAACAAATTAAAATAAAGTTATTTAAAATAAAGTTAATTAAAATTAAAATAAAGTAAAATAATATAAAATAAAATTATATAGAATAAAGTTAAATAAAATAAATTAACTAATTGTCCTGTTTTGATGGCTCGAGGTCCGTGTTTTATAAATTAAACACAATTATTTCTTTTTTCAAAAACCGATATATTTCGATTGCTCTACGGCAATCGTCTTCAAGGTTACAGAGCTAATAAAAACATAATAACAAAAATTAACAAATATACATATCAAACATTTAACATATTTACATACTTTTCTTGACACGTTTGCTCTGTGCGACTGTTATGTTAAATGTTTGATATGTATATTTGTTAATTGTTGTTATTATGTTTTTATTAGCTCTGTAACCTTGAAGACGATTGCCGTAGAGAAATCGAAATATATCGGTTTTTGAAAAAAGAAATAATTGTGTTTAATTTATAAAACACGGACCTCGAGCCAGCAAAACAGGACAATTAATTGAAGTAAAAAAGGTCGCCAAAAATTATAATTTAAAATAAATTCAAATAAAATTAAATTAAATAAAATAAATTAAAATTATGGTAAATCGAAAGTAAATAAAAAAATATAAACTGAAATGAAATAATATATAAAATAAAATAAAATGAGATAAAATAAAATAAAATTAAATCAAATAAAATAAAATAAAATAAAATAAAACAAAATAAAATAAAATAAAATTAGACTTAATAAAATAAGATAAAACAAATTAAAATAATGTTATTTAAAATAAAGTTAATTAAAATGAAAATAAAATAAAATAAAATAAAATAAAAAAACAAAATAAAATAAAATAAAGTAAAATTATAGTAGACACTAAAGTAAATAAAAAATATAAATTGAAATAAAATAATATATAAAATAAAATAATATAAAATAAAATTAAATTAAATTAAATTAAATAAAATTAAATAAAATAAAATAAGATAAAATAAAATAATATAAAATAAAGAAAAATCAAATAAAAGAAAATAAATTAGAATAAAATTAAATAAAACAAATTAAAATTATGGTAAAAATTAAAGTAAATAACAAAATTAAACTGAAATAAAATAATATATAGAATAAAATAAAATAAAATAAAATAAAATAAAGCAAAATAAAATAAAATAAAATAAAACGAAATAAAATAAAAATAATTAAATTATATAAAATAAAATAAAGTAAAAAAAATAAACTGATATAAAATAAAATAAATTAAAATACAAAAAAAATTTAAGTAAATTAGACTTAATAAAATAAAATAAAACAAATTAAATAATGTTATTTAAAATAAAGTTATTTAAAATGAAAATAAAGTAAAACAAAATGAAATAAAATAAAATAAAATTGAATTAAATTAAATTAAATTAAATAAATTTAAATAATATAAGATGAAGTAAAATCAAATATATTAAAATAAAATAAAATAATAAATAAAACAAATTAAAATTGTGTTACAAAAAAGTAAATAAAAAATATTAACTGAAATAAAATAAAATGAAATAAAATTAAATTAAATAAAAAATATATAATAAAATAAAATAACGTAAAACCAAATGAAATAAAATTTCCCCAAAATTGTAGACAAGCAAGTACATATATCTTGCAAATACAAAAGCAGCTTCTTATATTATTAGTTTATTTATTTTGTTATCCTATACATCTTTACACAATTGTTGTTATTACATATGTACAAGACTATGGCCCACACTCCTAACAATTGTTTATACTCCCAAAACAAGCAGAAGTGCATGGCAGCAGCGAGTATACCTACATACATATATATAAACATACATACATTCCTCATACGTCAAATATCAACAAAAAATTTAATTCAATACGTATTTGAAAGAGTAAATAAGGATAGTCACACACTCATACATGTAAGGTAAATATAATTTATATGAATGAATGGCTGTTTGACTGCCATAATTGACAATCTGCCGAATTAACATTTGAGTGTTTGCATACACCACTCGTACAATTCATTCATTCATTATTTGATCTGTCTGCTTATTGTTATTATTTTGATTTGTATAAGTTTTGTTTACTTTAATGCGTTTTTGTGTACGCCCACATATCTACAAGTACATATATATGTATAAGGTGCATACATAAGTATCAATGAGGTTATCTATGGCATTTTGTTTACTTATTATAACAATAGATTGTAATTAATCACTACATACTTTGAGGTAGGCAGGTATTACATTTGTATTTGAATAAGAGATATGCATACAAGCGTGTTTCTGTTTATGGTAAAAGGTTTCTTATTGGGAAGCGCTTCTGCTATAGATGAGTGTGTGAGCCCTGGAGCTGACACAAAAAGTAAATACTATTTGATAGATAAATAAGCGGCGTTGCAAATTTTTTAATTATCATTTGCAAATTTGTGCAAGTAATGTGGTTGTGTACACTTTTAATGTATTAATATTCTCTCATAGTAGTATTGCTTGTATTTGTGTTTATATGTATGTATGTATCTATGTAATCGTGGTTTGCCTGTTTGATTATTTGCTTTGTCCTATTATCGTTCAGTTATCACTTACTTCGGTTTAAATACAAAGGAAAATGCGCGCGTAAATATATCAAACTGTGCTACAGCAGTTTTCAGGATGAAAGAAATAAATCCATAGATTTAAATTTCGAAATCGTTTTGAATTCTTTTTTAAAACTTCTTTGAAATGGCTATTTTCAAATTTTAATATTGTGGCGGAGTAATGGATTGGCTGATATTGGAATAAGAAGAAAAAAAGTGTTAAAATACATAGAAACAAAAAATTCCTAAAAACGTGGAAAAAAGCTATTACGAGTAACATAAGGAAAAATGGTTTGCGATGTTTGTCCAGATATCTCAATTGAACAGGAATCTACTTCACTGCCGGCGATTGCCAGTGTAAAGTCAACTTGCATGGGCCATTGACTCTCGTAAGCCTTACAAATCCATGAGGCCAGATGGAGTAACGCTTTCGCAATTTCAGAGATCATTGGAGGTTTCTTCCGACTGTCTGACTTAGATAAGCGCCAAATGTTTGCGATTGGGCTGTGTTGCCAAGTCTTGGAGTATGGTTAAAGTCTCTTCATTCCAAAGTAGGGGAAACCCTCTCATGTCACTCCCAAAGGCTCTAAACTAGTCAATCTATTCTCGTTCCTATTAAATACATGGAAGTGCTCGACAAATTTTTATGTTAGGAGCGGGAGTACTCGAGCGCGATTTTCGAAACGTTAACACGCCTATTTGTAAAGCTTGGTCTACAGAAACAACTTTTCATTAGGTAGTAGTACTAACTTCGAGAGCAAAGGATTTGTGCTAGGTGCATAGAATGGGCATTCAGTGATGTCCTATCAGCGGCAATTGAAAAATACCTATCAACACTGGGAACGCAATAAAGGGTGAGATCCACGCTAAAGAGTGTATTTTCCTTCTCTATCTCTAGATATTGAGGGTAGGTAGTGTAAGCGGTGGTACCTAAGTAGTGGCTTATTCAGATGGTTTGGCATTTTTTGAATTCAGTGAGAGGTGTTTAAAAGGGTTGCCATGTGACCCCAATCAGGCGGAGCTCGTGTTGTTTATGCGAAGGTACCAGATTTCTGAATGTAGACCACCCTATTTTGATAATGTACCGCTAATGCTTTTTGACAGGTTTAAGTAGCTTGCGATGTGGAGGATAGGATTGGGAAGGCTTCAATGGGCTGCTATCAAAGAGCGATTGGCAAATGTTGGTGGCTTTCGCAAGAGCGATACATTGGCTGTTCAACATATAGGGCAATTCGATTATTTTCTATGACGTTGTGGTCAGGTCGTAAGCACTATGAACTTTTGTCACAGTAAAGGGTACAGCGGCTCGCATTGGTGGAACTAAGCGGGGCATTTCAAACCGTAGTCAAAATTTACCGCAGCCCTGGCAGCAATACGGCTAAGTGATGCGGGGTGTACGTTCATCACTCTTATTCTCTCAAGAAGGAATTAAGTGGGAATTAATATGGAACACGAGTCTGGTGAAATTGTTCACGTATGAACTCAGAGGATTGGGTGTGGACTGTTATGTTAAGGGGTCGTTACACACTGGAAATTCGTAGCAGCGTCTCACATGCAGATGTCGCAACTGCAATGGAAGATGCTACCTGCCGCCAGCACTATAAGGAAATTTTTTAAATGTTCTAGAAAAATATTTTCCGTAAAATTTTAAGCTGAATGCTTTTGGAAATCATTCTATAAAGAGTTTGGGAGACCACAGAGAAAAAATAGGGAAAATTGGCGCTTATAATAGTTCTACATGCTTCGTTTTGTTCTCAGTTTCTATGCAGACGAACGTGCCCAAATAAAAAAACCTTTTTTCTTAGGATTTTGACGTTTTTTTCGGGCCTTGAACCCAAGACCTTCGATTAATCACCTCAAAATCGATGCAGAGTGTAATTGGTAAAATCAAATTTGCTTTTTTAAATTTAATTTTTGTGTATTCCAGGGTGATAGTTGGGGCATATTGAATCATTGTTGCTCATGCACCGACCGAGGAGAAAGCGATGAGGTCTCCTAATATACTGAGGCTAATCGACTTCGCCGGTGCTCAAACAACAAATCGACAACATTGGGATAAAGGCACGTCATAGTGTTTTAAATGTGCGCGCGCTCCAACCCCTTAACATCGATTCGGATCACTATCTCGTCGCAGCCAAAATATGCGCCCACCTCTGCGCGGCTAAAATCAAGAAAAAAAACACAAGGAAAGCTAAAAAACGAAAAGTTGTTAAAGCAACCGTCAGCCAATGATCTCGAAAATCGACTCTCACGTCTGCCTTCTGATACGATGTAGAATGCCGCGTTGCAATCGAAAGAAAAGACGCCGCCAGGAAGCGATTCGCCTTTACAGGAAGAAAACAGGAGAGACAGAAAAGCGTGAGTGCGAGGAGCTCGAGCTGCTAGCGATCAGGAATATCACCGGCAAATTCACAATAACAACATCACCTTTGAAATCTTGCGAAGAATAATTCAGGCCAATAAATACTACTTTGGGTTAGGTAGGCAATTGAAAAGCAAAGTTCTCTCTCGGCAAATGGAAATCATGCTCTACAAGCCACTCTCCTACAATATGATTCAGAAAAATGTACCGTGACAACATCATATCAGCTGGCTCTGGAAGTGTTCGGGATGAAAAGTTCTTTGAAAAATTTACAGACGTCTACGCATTGACGACGGCAGTTATCTAAGAAGATTAAATGATTAGCTTTACGCAGACATCAATGTAGTACAGCGAATTAAAGCGCAGCGGCTACGCTGGCTAGACCTTTTTAAGCGAATGAAATATGATGCTGGGGCTAGGAAAGTATTTTTATCAGGGGCCCGCTTATGGAAGCAGATGAGGAAGGCGCCTCCACTCCGCTGGAAGGGGTTGAAGGATTATGATTACTTTGGTGTTAAGAATTAGCGCCAGTTAGCAGAGCGAAGAATCAACGGGCACGCCTTGTAGTAAGAAAATAACCGTTTGAGCGGTTAAGCGTCAATTAAGTAAGTAAGTACATCTGCCTCATTATTTTCACGAATTAGGAGAAAGTGTACGTATTTAAATTTTTCAATAATGTGTCTTATTCTCTGGAATGGCCCTTCTACAAATTAAAATATGAATAAAAAGTATTTTTTCACTTATTTTGTATAGCCAGAAGTAATTGCTAATCAATAATGTTAATTAATTAACAAATATGCAGGTGGAGTGCTTAAAAAAAACAAACAACACTAACACTGTGTGGATTTTTTTTTTTTTGTTTTTGGAAAATTATTTGAGCATAAAAATTAAAGCTTTTATTTAGTGAAAAACGTTTTAATTTGGTTTAAAGTAAGAAATGCTTTAATTTGTACAAAATGTGAATCAGCTGAAGTCACCTACACATAAAAAAGTGTAGAGCAGGGTTAACTCTTTTCAGAGTAATATTAAAACTAGTTTTAGTGTCTTCTCAAATTTAGCACAAAAGTAGTGCAATGTTTGGATAGTGTGGTGTATAATACAGTATTACAATTTTTGGAGTGATATTAAAACTAATTTTGGGGTTAACGCTGTTGCTCTTTGTATTGCGTATTCGCAGATACGAACGGTAAGGCGCAGTGATGTGGTGGTATCGTGACTCGCCTTTTACACGAAATGCCATGGGTTCAAGCCACGGCCACAGTAATCTTAATATTTTAATATTTTTATACCCACCTGCACTTGTACACAGGGTATTATACCTTTGATTGGATAACGGTTGGTTGTACAGGTATAAAGGAATCGAGATAGATATAGGCTTTCATATATCAAAATCATCAGTATCGACAAAAAAAAATTTGATTGAGCCATGTCCATCCGTCCGTTTGTCCGTTAACGCGATAACTTGAGAGATATTGAGATATCTTCACCACGAGCTTATCTGGACCCAGAATAGATTGGTATTGAAAATGAGCGAAATCGGATGATAACCACGTCCACTTTTTATATATATAAAATTTTAGGAAACACAAAAAGCTGATAATTTAGTAAATAATTCACCTAGAATGTTGAACTTTGACTTGTGGACTGATATTGAGACTCTTGATAAAAATTTTAAACAATTTTTTTAAAATGAGCGTGGCACCGCTCACTTGTGATAAAATAAATTTTACAAATATTATTAATCATAAACCAAAAATCGTTAAACCTATCGTAACAAAATTCGGCAGAGAGGTTGCCTTTACTATAGGGAATGCTTTGAAGAAAAATTTACGAAATCGGTTAAGGACCACGCCCACTTTTATACAAAAGATTTTTTAAAGGAAATTGGACGAATACAATAAGCAATATCTTTACAAAAAAGAGCTTTATATCAATGGTGTTTCATTTCCCAAGTGGATTTAAAACAATAAATAGGAAGAACTTCAAATTTTAAAAAATGGGCATGGCACCGCCCCATTTATGACTAAGCAATTTTCTATGTTTCGGGAGCCATAACTCGAACAAAAATTAGTTCCGAATAGAACCATATGTATATGTATTATTGCGCAGGCTTGTAACACTCTCAAGCACACAAAACAAAAAACAACGACGTTTCAAGTGTACAGCTGGGTTTGTAATGTTCGGTGTCACCCGAACTTATACTTGCTTACTTGTTTTTTGATGTCATTAAGAATCAAGCTATTCGTGTATTTTTTTGCTCTTTTTTTTTTTTTTGTGGGATATACCCAGTCTAGTGTTCACATAATTCTATAATTGTGTACATATACGGCACAAATTATGTATTTAAATAGAAGTTGCTTTGACCCAATTGAAAGCAAAAACAATTAAGGAAAAAACACATTATCTCAGCCATTTGCAAGTGCAATAAAAATCAGAATGATTTATTATAAATGATTTTCATAATACTTGTTCCATATTCACTTAATGGTAATAAAAATTATACATTAAAAGATTAAAAAAAATTACAATAAAAACAAGTAAAGCTGTCTAAGGTCGGGTGTAACCGAACATTATATACTCAGCGTGAGCTTCAATTGCACACTTCATTTTAGATAAATTACTTTTCTACATAACGCGTGGCATCGCCCGTTTAAAAAAAATGTCTCCCCATTTCCCCTTAACAAAAACGTGATAAGTGAAATATCATTGATTCAAAACTATTTTTTTGCTAAGTTATAGCTTATTATTTTATTTCTACGACCCTTTTAAAAATCTTTTATATAAAAGTGGGCGTGGTATATAACCGATCTCTTCCATTTTTTCTAGAAATATTTCCTGCTATAGGGAAAATCTGAGCAACCAATTTTATTACGATCCGTTAATTTTCTTCGAGTTAAGGCTTCCGAGACATAGATAATTGCTTAGTTGTAAAAGCGGCGGTGCCACGCACATTTTTTTATACTCAGTTGAACAGAGCTCACAGAGTATATTAAGTTTGATTGGATAACGGCTGGTTGTACAGGTATAAAGGAATCGAGATAGATATAGACATCCATATATCAAAATCATCAGGATCGAAAAAAAATTTGATTGAGCCATGTCCGTCCGTCCGTTAACACGATAACTTGAGTAAATTTTGAGGTATCTTGATTAAATCTGGTATGTAGGTTCCTGAGCACTCATCTCAGACCGCTATTTAAAATGAACGAAAATTTCGAAAAACCGAAAAAGTGCAATAATTTATTACCAAACACAGATAAAGCAATGAAACTTGGTAGGTGAGTTGAGTTTATGACGCAGAATAGAAAATTAGTAAAATTTTGGACAATGGGCGTGGCACCGCCCCCTTTTAAAAGAAGGTAATTTCAAATTTTTTCCAAGCTTCAATTTGGCAGTCGTTGAAGATATCATGATGAAATTTGGCAGGAACGTTACTCCTATTACTATATGTACGCTTAATAAAAATTAGCAAAATCGGAGAAGTAGCACGCCAACTAAAAAAAAAAAAATTTTTTTAAGTAAAATTTTAACAAAAAATTCAATATCTTTACTGTATATAAGTAAATTAAGTCAAAATTCAACTCCAGTAATGATATGATGCAACAAAATACAAAAATAAAAGAAAATTTCAAAATGGGCGTGGTTTGTCTAGAATACTTTTAATGCTATAAGTCGAACAAAAATTTACCAATCCTTCTCAAATTTGGTAGGGGCATAGATTCTATGACGGTAACTGTTCTCTGTGAAAATGGGCGAAATACACAGACCACCGTCTGTCCTTCCGCTCGGCCGTTCACACAATAACTTGAGCAAAAACCGATATATCTTTACTAAACTTAGCCCACATACTTATCTGAACTCACTTTATCTTG
The DNA here is from genome assembly GCF_040869045.1 of Eurosta solidaginis. Classification (NCBI taxonomy): domain Eukaryota; kingdom Metazoa; phylum Arthropoda; class Insecta; order Diptera; family Tephritidae; genus Eurosta; species Eurosta solidaginis. The sequence continues at coordinate 28,933,451 of NC_090321.1, forward strand.
GTATAAAAAATGGCCGAAATCCGACCATAACCACGCCCACTTTATCGATATCGAAAATTACGAAAAATGAAAAAAATGCCATAATTCTATACCAAATACGACAAAAGGGATGAAACATGGTAACTGGATTGGTTTATTGACGCAAAATATAACTTTGGAAAAAACTTTGTAAAATGGGTGTGACACCTACCATATTAAGTAGATGAAAATTAAAAAGTTCTACAACAGCCCTTGGAATCTTGGCAGGAATACTGTTAGTGGTATTGCATATATAAATAAATTAGCATTACCCGACAGATGATTTTCTGGATCACCTGGTCCACATTTTGGTCGATATCGCGAGAACGCCTTCACATATAAATCTAAGGGCCACTCGCATTTAAAACCCTCATTAATACCTTTAATTTGATATCCATATCGTACAAACACATTCTAGAGTCACCACTGGCCCACCCTAATAGCGATATCTCGAAAAGGCGTCCACCTATAGACCTAATGTCCACTCCCTCTTAAAATGCTCAGTAACACCTTTCGTTTGATACCCATATCGTACAAACATTCTAGAGTCACCCCTGGCCCACCCTAATGGCGATATCTCGAAAAGGCGTCCACCTATAGACCTAATGTCCACTGCCTCTTAAAATGCTCAGTAACACCTTTCGTTTGATACCCATATCGTACAATCATTCTAGAGTCACCCCTGGCCCACCCTAATGGCGATATCTCGAAAAGGCGTCCACCTATAGACCTAATGCCCACTCCCTCTTAAAATGCTCAGTAACACCTTTCGTATGATACCCATATCGTACAAACATTCTAGAGTCACCCCTGGCCCACCCTAGTGGCGATATCTCGAAAAGGCGTCCACCTATAGACCTAAAGCCCACTTCCTCTTAAAATGCTCAGTAACACCTTTCGTTTGACACCCATATCGTACAAACATTCTAGAGTCACCCTTGGTCCACCTTTATGGCGATATCTCGAAAAGGCGTCCACCTATAGAACTAAGGATTACTCCCTTTTAAAATACTTATTACCACCTTTCATTTGATACCCATATCGTACAAAACATTCTAGAGTCACCCCTGGCCCACCCTAATGGCGATATCTCGAAAAGGCGTCCACCTATAGACCTAATACCCACTCCCTCTTAAAATGCTCAGTAACACCTTTCGTTTGAAACCCATATCGTACAAACATTCTAGAGTCACCCCTGGCCCACCCTAATGGCGAAATCTCGAAAAGGCGTCCACCTATAGACGTAATACCCACTCCCTCTTAAAATGCTCAGTAACACCTTTCGTTTGATACCCATATTGTACAAACACATTCTAGAGTCACCCCTGGCCCACCCTAATGACGATATCTCGAAAAGGCGTCCACCTATAGACCTCATTCCTTCCCTTTTAAAATACTTATTACCACCTTTCATTTGATACCCATATCGTACAATCATTCTAGAGTCACCCCTGGCCCACCCTAATGGCGATATCTCGAAAAGGCGTCCACCTATAGACCTAATGCCCACTCCCTATTAAAATGCTCAGTAACACCTTTCGTTTGATACCCATATCGTACAAACATTCTAGAGTCACCCTTGGTCCGCCTTTATGGCGATATCTCGAAAAGGCGTCCACCTATAGAACTAAGGATTACTCCCTTTTAAAATACTCATTACCATCTTTCATTTGATACCCATATCATACAAACACATTCTAGAGTTACCCCTGGCCCACCCTAATGGCGACATTTCGAAAAGGCGTCCACCTATAGACCTAATGCCCACTCCCTCTTAAAATGCTCAGTAACACTTTTCGTTTGATACCCATATCGTACAAACATTCTAGAGTCACCCCTGGCCCACCCTAATGGCGCTATTTCGAAAAGGCGTCCACCTATAGACCTAATGCCCACTCCCTCTTAAAATGCTCAGTAACACCTTTAATTTGATTCTAATATCGTACAAACACATTCTAGTGACACCCCTGGTCCACCTTTATGGCGATATCTCGAAACGGCGTCCACCTATGGAACTAAGGATCACTCCTTTTCAAAATACTCATTACCACCTTTCATTTGATACCCATATCGTACAAACACATTCTTGAGTCACCCCTGGTCCACCTTAATGGCGATATCTCGAAAAGGCGTCCACCGATAGACCTAAGGCCCACTCCCTCTTAAAATGCTCAGTAACACCTTTCATTTGATACCCATATCGTACAAACAAATTCTAGAGTCAGCCCTGGTCCACCTTTATGGTGATATCCCTAAATGGCGTCCATCCATAGAACTATGGCCTCTCTCTTAAAATACTGTTTAATACCTTTTATTTGATACACATGTCATACAACAACATTCCAGGGTTACCCTAGGTTCATTTTCCTACATGGTGATTTTCCTTATTTTGTCTCCATAGCTCTCAACTGAGTATGTAATGTTCGGTTACACCCGAAATTAACCTTCCTTACTTGTTTAATTTGAAGGTTTTCCTATTTATTGTTATAAATCCACTTGGGAAATTATATACCATTGATATAAAGCTCTTTTTGCAAATATATAACTTATTTTATTCGTCCACGACCCTTTTAGAAATCTTTTATATAAAAGTGGGCGTGGTCCTTAACCGATTTCGTTAATTTTTCTTCAGAGCATTCCTCATAGTAAAGGCAACCTCTCTGCCGAATTTTGTAAATAGGTTTAACGATTTTTGATTAGTGATTAATAATGTTTGTAAAATTGATTTTATCACAAGTGGGAGGTGCCACGCCCATTTTAAACAATTTTTTCAAATTTTTTCAAGAGTCTCAGTATCAGTTCACGCGTCAAATTTCAACATTATAGGTGTATTATTTCCAAATATCCAGGTTTTTTGTGTTTTCCAAAATGTTATATATATAAAAAGTTTCCGATTTCGCTCACTTTCAATACCAATCTACTCTAGGTCCTGACAAGCTCGTGTACGAAATTTTGTGAAGATATCTCAATATTGACCCAAGTTATCGTGTTAAAGGGCAGACGGACGGACGTGTGCAAAACACGCTGAGTATAAAAAAATATAAAAGTAATGCCAAAAACTGCGGAAGCGACATCTGCATAACAAAAAATTTAAGTGAACACATAACGTTTTTAAGTCAATTATAGAAAATATTAAGAAACATAATTCAATGAATGCAAAACAGCATGCTGTGTTTTATACAACAACAAGAATGACCTACAAAACCTTTAATACCAAGTTTACTGGGATTATTAAAAAAAATATTAATTTATTTTATAAACGCATTTAATGTACAAACAACGTAAATATTTAGCATTGAACTTGAAGGGAACCCCAAAAATATTTAACAATACATACATCAGCGAAAGAAAAAATACCAGTGTACGTATTTATCAAAATGCAAATTCAGTTGCTGAAACTATCTTATACTAGGTTCAAATACACACCAAATTGGCAATTTATACTATTTGGGCAATTTATTACGCAATTTGTCATATAATAAATTGTAATAATAAATTGCCCATTTAAAAAAAATTGCGTAATAAATTGTTTCAAACTGCAAATGCAACATTGTAAAGTGTGTTTATTGAGTATATTTTAACGTCAGTTACGCATGGCTGAACTATATGGTTGGCTCATCTCATCAGCTGATTTTATGTCTTTCATTTCACTGGAGTAGGGATTGTCAAAAGAAGATGGCAAACTCAAAATGAAACCAAAACATTGAACACATTTTCTTACAACACACAAAAATTTCAAAGTTTTATGTTTTCATTCAATTTCATTCGCCCAATAATGTGCGTGTTCATTTTGACAGTCTGAACAAAGGTATGTTCTTGCGGTAGAGATGAGCCAACCAGCTATCAAATTACTATTGTGCAAGCTAAATCGAGTTGTATGAACAGCACTCAATTCAAATCGAAATTTCCTCAATTTATTTTTCTGTTTGAACATAGTATTAGTCAAACTCAATTACTTTTTCGAAAAAATTCGAAAGTTCGAAAAAAGTTTACAAAAAGCTCGAATTTTCTATTTAGAATTTTTAAATTTTTTTTTTTCACTTTTAAAGCCCAATCAAATTATATCAACAAGGTATAAATAATAGGTCACTCAAAATTCACACTGAATTTTGACTAATTTTTATCTGAAGGGTGTTATAGATTTTCCACCATACAAGGAGTGAGCATCCCTGCAAAAATCGTTGGATAATGTGGTCCACTGGAGTACTTACCATTATACTCCACTGTAATGCAGCATTGGACCAACGATTTTTGCAGGGATATTGTAAGCCGATCATTGCTCTTTTTTAACGATTGTAGTCACTACACGATGTTTATTGGACTGTGGATACTTCATGGATTACTTTGATGTAATGCGTAGCTAGAGTATATGGTCCAGTCCTAGGACATCGGAATGTTAATTGGACCATATTTTTTGTATGAATTGTGGTTAATTTTGGAACACTCGGTTGGTCCATAGCGAGTACTCCATACATGCATGCATGGAGTACTCGCGATTTTTGCAGGGATATTTTTTATAAATATATAAAAGAAAATCTGAAACAGCCTTCGGAAAAAAGGTTGTCAAATATCAATGTGAATTTTGACAGACGCGAGGGGGGAGAAGCAGGATAGCCTAAAAGGTTAAATGTATCCATATTAATAGTTTCCGTGATGCTCGGGCTAGTTTCGTAATTGTGCTTGTTACCGGAAATTACCGGATCTATTCCAGCAAAGATAACATCGATAATAATCCGCAAAACCTTCTGGGCGCGTCTTTGTCGTTAAAGCAACAACAACATCAACCTCTGAAGCCATTTTCATTTAGTTTTGTTTCATAAGCCTATAAAAACACGGCCGGTGAGCTCGCACTACTTTTTTTATGACCAGCGCCGAACTTGTTCGCAACCAAACTGGTGTCACCAGCGCTATACTCTGAGCTAAATCTTAAACCTATTTAAAACTTCGACAGGTAGAATGAGTTCAAAAATTCAGCAAAGGGAAGTAGTTGCCACTGCGTAGGACACTATTAAATTTCAGTTGAGAGCACTGCGTGGGGATATATGCAAAACAGGTAGCGCAACTTAAGGGTTTAGTTCTGCTCTTGGTTCGAGCTAGCACGATTTTCGCAGGAATGAAATGTACTTTCAGCTCATGCAGAGACAAAGCGAAATCACCCCATTTTCTATCATAAGAATTTGTGCTTTTGGATCTCCTAATAACTTATCATCAGGCAATATTGATAGTAACTTCTTTGATGCATTTCCGAGTACAAAAGAACGTAAAATTGACAGAAAAATACGGCTGATTTAGTTTTACTGATATCTTGCTATCCCATATATTGCTACGTAAATCGGAAGAATAGGCTGGTTTAGTAATAGATATATATATGAAGTAATATGACTAGCAATAAGTTCCCCAGCGGGTAGGGGTCAGAATATACCCACGGTAGGTATGCCTGTCGTAAGAGGCGACTAAAATACCAAATTCAAGGGGCTGTGTAGCACAATCCTTCTGGTTGCCAGCGCAATATATAGCTTCTCCAAAACCAATTGTGAACCTCACCTATCCGCGGCGAATCCTGTTTCACTAACACACGAGGCTCTGGCGACCCCAAGCTCCTCATGGAACTTGTTGGTGGGGAGGGAGGGATGGCCTGAAGGTTTAATGAGTCCATATAAATCGTTCCCGAGATGGGCATGCTAGCACCTTAATGGTGCTATGTTACCGGAGCTTACCGGATCTGTATCCGGCAAGGACAATCACATCGACAACACTCCCCAAAACCTTCGGGGAGTAACTTTATCGCTACACCAACAACAATAACTAGCAATAAGTTAGGTTAGGTTATAGAGGCTGCCCTCAGCAACACTGTGGGGCAAATTTAGGCCAGCTAGGTCATTGTGAGACCGCTGAATGAGTTTATGCTCTACCTCCTTTCTAAATGTAAAAAGTTGGACCAATTTGTACGTCTAATATAGGTCAGATTACCTTCGATTTCAGCGGAACTGCGCCAGTAATTCAATGTATGTTTTGGTTAGAGCCGCGCATCTACAGAGGAAATGCTCAACATTTTCTATCACCTCCTTATTCCTACAGCTTCGACAGTAGTCATTTGTTTTGATTCCCATGCGTTCGCTGTGTACTCACATTGGACATTATCCTGCTAATATTCCGATCAATGAAATTAAGGAGAGGCGATAGACATTTCTAATAATTCGAGTTCGATTCTCATTTATGCGAGGCCAAGTTTGTCAAGACACCTCACAGCGGGTTCTATTGCCCATCTACCATTGGCTTTCTCGGTAAACATAGACATTAGGAAGGGTTTTCATGTGTCAAGGCGAGAAGCGATATGCCTTTACTGGTCGGTTTGGTGACTTTCCATGCTAGTTCATCAGCAATATAGTTTCCAGGTACATCACTGTGACTCAGGACCAACACCACGATTGCAGTGCACCGAAATACTAGCTCGTTAAGCGACTGTCTGCATTCTGTTGCAACCTTCGTAGAAGTGCTCTAACTTTGAAGAGATTTGATCGGTGATTTACTGTCTAAGTAAATTACAACGTACGTGAGTTGCTAGGAGAGTAGTCATGGGTCGGCCTCATTTACGATTGTTAGTTCTGAAATATCTTTTAAGTATATACCACTGACTACGTTGTAAGTTTGAAGCCATCTTTGAAGACTGTCTTGAATTCTGGTAATGGATTGGAGATATTATCCCATTCGGATCCCTCTGAGATCTTGATAGAGAATTTGTTATCGGAGTAGTATAATTTAGTGTATGGCTTTCAGGCAAAAATTTTCGCCTACATACGTCTGCTTTAGAGGCGTAGAGGGCACTTATGGCCTTTTTATACTCAGTTGAGCAGAGCTCACAGAGTATATTAAGTTTGATTGGATAACGGTTGGTTGTACATATATAAAGGAATCGAGATAGATATAGACTTCCATATATCAAAATAATCAGGATCGAAAAAAAATTTGATTGAGCCATGTCCGTCCGTCCGTCCGTCCGTCCTTTAACACGATAACTTGAGTAAATTTTGCGGTATCTTGACGAAATTTGGTATGTAGGTTCCTGGGCACTCATCTCAGATCGCTATTTAAAATGAACGATATCGGACTATAACCACGCCCACTTTTTCGATATCGAAAATTTCGAAAAACCGAAAAATTGCGATAATTCATTACAAAAGAGAGACAAAGCGACGAAACTTGGTAGATGAGTTGAACTTATGACGCAGAATAGAAAATTAGTAAAATTTTGGACAATGGGTGTGGCACCGCCCACTTTTAAAAGAAGGTAATTAAAAAGTTTTGCAAGCTGTAATTTGGCAGTCGTTGAAGATATTATGATCAAATTTGGCAAGAACATTACACCTATTACTATATGTACGCTTAATAAAAATTAGAAAAATCGGAAAAGGACCACGCCCACTTTTAAAAAAAAATTTTTTTAAAGTAAAATTTTAACAAAAAATTTAATATCTTTACAGTATATAAGTAAATTATGTCAACATTCAACTCCAGTAATGATATAGTGCAACAAAATACAAAAATAAAAGAAAATTTCAAAATGGGCGTGGATCCGCCCTTTTTCATTTAATTTGTCTAGGATACTTTTAACGCCATAAGTCGAACAAAAATTAACCAATCCTTTTGAAATTTGGTAGGGGCATAGATTTTATGACCTTAACTCTTTTCTGTGAAAACGGGCGAAATCGGTTGATTCCACGCCCAGTTTTTATACACAGTCGTCCGTCTGTCCTTCCGCATGGCCTTTAACACGATAACTTGAGCAAAAATCGACATATCTTTAATGAACTTAGTTCACGTGCTTACTTGAACTCACTTTATCTTGATATGAAAAATGAACGAAATCCGACTATGACCACGCACACTTTTTCGATATCGAAAATTACGAAAAATGAAAAAATGCCATAATTCTATACCAAATACGTAAAAAGGGATGAAACATGGTAAGGTAATTGGATTGTTTTATTGAAACGAATTATATCTTTAGAAAAAACTTTATAAAATGGTTGTGACACCTACCATATTAAGTAGAAGAAAATGAAAAAGTTCTGCAGAGCGAAATAAAAAAACCTTAAAATCTTGGCAGGTATTGCATATATAAATAAATTAGCGGTATCCAACAGATGATGTTCTGGTTCACCCTGGTCCACATTTTGGTCGATATCTGGAAAACGCCTTCACATATAAAACTACCACCACTCCCTTTTAAAACTCTCATTAACTCCTTTCGTTTGATACCCATATTGTACAAACAAATTCTAGAGTCACCCCTGGTCCACCTTTATGGCGATATTTCGAAAATGCGACCACCTATAAAACAACCACCACTCTCTTTTAAAACCCTCATTAATACCTTTATTTTGATACCCATATCGTACAAACACATTCTAGAGTCACCCCCCGTCCACCTTTATGGCGATATTTCGAAACGGCGTCCACCTATCGAACTAAGGCCCACTCCCTTTTAAAATACTCATTAACACCTTTCGTTTGATGCCCATATTGTACAAACAAATTCTAGGGTCACCCCTGGTCCACCTTTATGGCGATATCTCGAAACGGCATCCACCTATGGAACTAAGGATTACTCCCTTTTAAAATACTCATTAACACCTTTCATTTGACACCCATATCGTACAAACAAATTCTAGAGTCAACCCTGATCCACATTTATGGCGATATCCCTAAATGGCCTCCACCTATAGAACTATGGCCCGCTCCCTCATAAAATACTCTTTAATGCCTTTCATTTGATACACATGTCATACAAACACATTCCAGGGTTTCCCTCGGTTCATTTTCCTACATGGTTATTTTCCCTTATGTTGTCACCATAGCTCTCAACTGAGTATGTAATGTTCGGGTACACCCGAACTTAACCTTCCTTACTTGTTGGATATAACCTCGACATGCTTTTTCCAGTCTAAAAGAACTCCGATGTATTTTGCCTCTGGTGAAAGTTTGAGGCTGATTCCGTTTAATTTTTAATTGAGTTGGTTTCAAATGTGGCATTTTCTAGCGTCTAGTGAATTGAATCATTTCAGTTTTCGCACAATTAATTTTGAGACCGCTTTTACGGGACCAGTCCTCGACGAGTAATAATGCCGTCTGCAGTAGACTGAGTAGCGTCTGAAAATATTTTACGGTTGCTGTTACTATTAGCAACCCGTTTTTTCTAACTTCAATAATAAGGTGTTCATCGGTGGGCGCCACAGTAGAGCGGACAGTACACCTTCACCTTCTTTTCCTTAAAAGTTGTGCCATGAGTTTCGTAAGTGGCCCGTTAAGCACCAAACATTCTAGCTAATGAACTATAATGTTTGCTGACTGGTTTTACTGTTGCTTACAGGGATCTTAGAGCATCTACACACATGCATTTGCTTAAATAAGTATGCTTTTTTAAAACACATTTGAAAATGCATTTAATTAAAAGGGACATCTAATTAAGGTCAAATGTATTTCTTGATGTAGATATGATCAGCAGACAAATCACATTAGTTGAATGAGTAGACAGTATGAATGGGGTCGAAGATGTATCTACATATTTATGTATATATTTATATGTGATTATCCATTCTGATAAAGAAGAATGCGTGCGTTATGCATATAATTGTTTTATCAGAAAATTTACGTATCAAATTAAAATAAATAACTTCAATGATGGCAATTTAAAAATTAAATCCTAAAATTTCGCTCTCAGGCAGTCTATTCATGAAAGTAATTTGGATAAAGTAATAATAAGTTACAGAACTTTACATACAAGCATGGTTCAACAATATGGTTGGCCCATCTCATCAGTTGATTTTATTTTTTTCATGGAGTAGAGATTGTCAAAAGGAAATGGCAAACTCAAAAGGAAACCAACATATTGACAACATTTTCTATCAACACACAAAAACTGCCAAGTTTTATGTTATCATTGCAGTCCATTCGCCTAACACCAACACACAGATTTTGACAATCTGAACAAAGGTATGTTGTTGCTGTAGAGATGAGCCAACCATACAGTTCAGCCATGCATACAAGCCAACATATTTTAATTGCATAACTCCGGATTTGTGATTAGACGAATTTTCGAACTCTCAAACGCCGGTGATATCTACGCAGTAGTATTTCTTTAAACATACATTTGGTATTCAAATTTGTTTTTAACTATTTTTTTATACTCAGTTGAGCAGAGCTCACAGAGTATATTAACTTTGATTGGATAACGGTTGGTTGTACAGGTATAAAGAAATCGAGATAGATATAGACTTCCATATATGTTGTCGTAGCGATAAGGTTGCTCCCCGAAGGCTTTGGGGAGTGTTATCGATGTGATGGTCCCTTGCCGGATACAAATCCGGTACGCTCCGGTACCATAGCACCATTAATGTGCTAGCCCGACCATCTCGGGAACGATCTATGTGGCCACATTAAACATTCAGGCCATTCCTCCATTCCCTCCCTCCCTACCCCCAAGTTCCATGAAGAGCTTGGGGTCGCCAGAGCCTCGTCTGTTAGTGAAACAGGATTCGCCGCGGATAGGTGAGGTTGACAATTGGGTTTTGAGAAGCTATATATTGCGCTGTCAACCTGAAAGGTTGCGCTACACAGCCCCTTGAATCTGGTATTTTAGTCGCCTCTTATGACAGGAATACCTACCGCGGGTATATTCTGATCCCCTAACCCGCTGGGGTACTTCCATATATCAAAACCATCTGTATCGAAAAAAAATTTGATTGAGCCATGTCCGTCCATCCGTCTGTCCGTTACCACGATAACTTGAGTAAATTTTGAGGTCTTGATGAAATTTGGTATGTAGGTGCCTGGGCACTCATCTCAGATCGCTATTTAAAATGAACGATATCGGACTATAACCACGCCCCCTTTTTCGATATCGAAAATTTCAAAAAACCGAAAAAATGCCATGCGATAATTCATTTCCAAAGACGGATAAAGCGATGAAACTTGGTAGGTGGGTTGGCCTTATATACGCAAAATAGAAAATTAGTAAAATATTGGACAATGGGCGTGCAACCGCCCACTTTTAAAAGGAGGTATTTAAAAGTTTTGCAAGCTGTAATTTGGCAGGCATTGAAGATATCATGATGAAATTTGGCAGCAACTTTACTACTATTACTATATATGTGCCAAATAAAAATTAGAAAAATCGGATTACGAACACGCCCACTTTTAAAAAAAATTTTTTTAAAGTCAAATTTTAACAAAAAATTTAATATCTTTACTGTATATAAGTAAATTATGTCAACATTCAATTCCAGTACTGATATGGTGCAACAAAATACAAAAATAAAAGAAAATTTCAAAATGGTCGTGGTTCCGCCTTTTTCATTTAGTTTGTCTAGAATACTTTTAATGCCATAAGTCGAACAAAAATATACCAATCCTTCTGAAATTTTGTAGAGGCATAGACTCTATGACGGTAACTGTTTTCTGTAAAAATGGGCGAAATCGGTGGAAGCCACGCCCAGTTTTTATACACAGTCCACAGTCTGGCCTTCCGTTCGGCCGTTAACACTATAACTTGAGCAAAAATCGATATATCTTTACTAAACTCAGTTCGCGTACTTATCTGAACTCACTTTATCTTGGCACAAAAAAAATGGCTGAAATCCGACTATAACCGCGCCCACTTTTTCGAAATCTAAAATTACGAATAATGAAAAAAATGCCATAATTTTAAACCAAATATGAAAAAAGGTATGAAACATGGTAATTTGATTGGTTTATTATCGCAAACAATAACCTTAGAAAAAACTTTGTAAAATGGGTGTGAAACCTACCATATTAAGTAGAAGAAAATGAAAAAGTTCCGCAGGGCGCAATCAAAAGCCCTTGGAATTTTGGCAGGAATTCACTTCGTGGTATTACTTATATAAATAAATTAGCGTTACCCGACAGATGACGTTCTGGGTCACCCTGGTCCACATTTTGGTCGATATTTCGAAAACGCTTTCACATATACAACTAAGGGCCACTTCCTCTTAAAACCCTCATTAATACCTTTCATTTGGTACCCATATCGTACAAACGCATTCTAGAGTCACCCCTGGTCCACCTTTATGGCTTTATCTCGAAAAGTCGTCCACCTAAAGACCTAAGGCCCACTCCCTTTTAAAATGCTCACTAACACCTTTCATTTGATACCCATATCGTAAAAACACATTCTAGAGCCACCCCTGGTCCACCTTTATGGCGATATCTCGAAAAGGCGTCCACCTATAGAACTAAGACCCACTCCCTTTTAAAATACTCATCAACACCTTTCATTTGATTCCCATATCGTACAAACACATTCTAGAGTCAGCCCTGGTCCATCTTTATGGCGATATCTCGAAAAGGCGTCCACCTACAGAACTAAGGCCCACTCCCTTTTAAAATACTCATTAACACCTTTCATTTGATTCCCATATCGTACCGCTGGTCCACCTTTATGGCGATATCTCAAACTCATTACAGGGTTACCCGAGGTTCATTTTCCTACATGGTGAATTTCCCTTATTTTGTCTCCAAAGTTCTCAGCTGAGTATGTAATGTTCGGTTACACCCGAACTTAGCCTTCCTTACTTGTTTTTTATTTATAATAACATAGTTGATTATATCAATTGTGGCCTTGAAATTCAACAATAATTATCTAAGAATGAATTGGTAGAACAAAAACCTTTTTGTGGCTACGCTTCATCCGAAAAATACGCTGAATTAAATCCAATTATATGCTTACAAGTGTAGCTAATAGTTGACGTAAGATTGTGAAAAAAAATTATTTAGCAAAGGGCTTCAATATAGGTTCTTTATGCAAGTTTTATAAGCTGTAAGAATTTTTAATAACGCTAATGAGCCACAAATGACGCGTGAAAAGCTTAAATGAATATGGATAATAGTTTACTTACGCACTTTCTTGCAAACGTTATTAAGTCTGGTGTATGTTTATTATAAAAATTATATGAGACATTAATTAGTAACCAAAAGAAAGAAGCTTTATTAAAGTTAAAGAACAGACAAACTACCTGATTCCGTATCAGTGCTTAGAAGTGGCTCTAAGAGCCAGAATATAGGTTTATGTTTGGTAAAAGGATGCCCAGATGGCGGTCGAGGCTACACAGATGTACTCCTATCTTTTCAAAGTAGTGGAAGCAGTAGGGTCTGCGGTATACTGTGCTGATACAGAAATAAACAGATACTACAAACTGACAGATCACTGTAGCGTTTTTCCTGCTGAATTAGTGACCAAACTGAAAAGCCCTATCAAAAACCAAGACTTATGTTATACAATAACTCGGTCCCCTTGGCAAATGCTAGAAGATACCTAGGATCTAAGCTACTGGCACCTGCGCCATTCCTACGTTTTCTCCTATAACACGCACCTCCTATATCTGCTATCTATGACGAAGCCTCATTTAAGAGCTTATGATGTCAGATGGCAGTGTCCAGTCAGAACACCTTTCATGAGCCTACAATCGTCCTTTCAACTTGTCAATTTAGAAGTTTTAAGTCGTGAGAATCACTTAAGATCTTTGACACTTTACTGACCAGCATTTTTTTTAATCCCCGCCAATCTGACTGATATGTCTATGGTACAACCCTCGTGACATGATACGCACTTTTTAGCTAGGTCATCCGCTTTCTCGTTTTATACTCAGTTGAGCAGAGCTCACAGAGTATATTAACATTGATTGGATAACGGTTGGTTGTACAGGTATAAAGGAATCGAGATAGATATAGACTTCCATATATCAAAATCATCAGTATCGAAAAAAAATTGATTGAACCATGTCCGTCCGTCCGCCCGCCCGACGACACGATCACTTGAGTAAATTTTGAGGTATCTTGACGAAATTTAGTATGTAGGTTCCTGGGCACTCATCTCAGATCGCTATTTAAAATGAAGGATATCGGATTATAACCACGCCCACTTTTTTGATATCGAAAATTTCGAAAAATCGAAAAAGTGCGATAATTCCTTACCAAAGACGGATAAAGCGATGAAACATGGTAAGTGGGTTGAACTTATGACGCAGAATAGAAAATAAGTAAAACTTTGGACAATGGGCGTGGCACCGCCCACTTTTAAAAGAAGGTAATTTAGAAGTTTTGCAACCTGTAATTTGGCAGTCGTTGAAAATGTCATGATGAAATTTGGCAGGAACGTTACCTGTATTACTATATATATGCTTTATAAAAATTAGCAAAATCGGAGAAGGGCCACGCCCAGTTTTTATACACAGTATATCGTTTGTCCTTCCGCTCGGCCGTTAACACGATAACTTGAGCAAAAATCGATATATCTTTACTAAACTCAGTTCACATAATTATCTGAACACACTTTGTATTGGTATAAAAAATGGCCGAAATCCGACTATGACCACGCCCACTTTTTCGATATCGAAAATTACGAAAAATGAAAAAAAATGCCATAATTCTATACCAAATACGAAAAAAGGGATGAAACATGGTAATTTGATTGGTTTATTGACGCAAAATATAACTTTAGAAAAAAAGTTTGTAAAATGGGTGTGACACCTACCATTATTAAGTAGAAGAAAATGAAAAAGTTCTGCAGGGCGAAATCGAAAGCCCTTGGAATCATGGCAGGAATACTGTTCATGGCATTACATATATAAATAGATTAGCGGTACCCGACAGATGATGTTCTGGGTCACGCTGGTCCACATTTTGGTCGAAATCTCGAAAACGCTTTCACATAAACAACTACGACCACTCCCTTTTAAAATTGTTATTAATACCTTTACTTTGACACCCATATTGTACAAAAAATTATAGAGTCACCCCTGGTCCACCTTTATGGCGATATATCGAAAAGGCGTCCACCCATAGAACTAAGGCCCACTCCCTTTTAAAATACTCATTAACACCTTTCATTTGATACCCATATCGTACAAACAAATTCTAGAGTCACCCCTGGTCCACCTTTATGGCGATATGTCGAAAAGGCGTCCACCCATAGAGCTAAGGCCCACTCCCTTTTAAAATACTCATTAACACCTTTCATTTGATACCCATATCGTACAAACAATTTCTATAGTCACCCCTGGTCCACCGTTATGGCAATATCTCGAAAAGGCGTCCACCCATATAACTAAGGCCCACTCCCTTTTAAAACACTCATTAACACCTTTCGTTTGACACCCATATTGTACAAACGCATTCTAGAGTCACCCCTGGTCCACCTTTATGGCGATATCCCGAAAAGCCGTCCGTCTATAGAACTAAGGCCCACTCCCTTTTAAAATACACATTAGCACCTTTCATTTGATACCCATATCGTACAAACAAATTCTAGCGTGACCCCTGGTCCACCTTTATGGCGATATCTCGAAAAGGCGTCCACCTATAGAACTAAGGCCCACTCCTTTTAAAATACTCATTATCACCTTAATTTGATACTCATAATGTATAAACGCATTCTAGAGTCACCCCTGGTCCACCTTTATGGCGATATCTCGAAAAGGCGCCCACCTATAGAACTAAGGCCCACTCCCTTTTAAAATACCCATTATCACCTTTCGTTTGATACTCATAATGTAAAAACGCATTCTAGAGTCAACCCTGGTCCACCTTTATAACGATATCCCGAAAAGGCGTCCACCTATAGAACTAAGGCCCACTCGCTTTTAAAATACACATTAACACCTTTCATTTGATACCCATATCGTACAAACAAATTCTAGAGTCACCCCTGGTCCACCTTTATATCGATATTTCGAAAAGGCGTCCACCCATAGAACTAAGGCCCACTCCCTTTTAAAATACTCATTAACGCCTTTCGTTTGATACCCATATTGAATAAACGCATTTTAGAGTCATCCCTGGTCCACCTCTATGGCAACATCTCGAAAAGGCGTCCACCTATAGAACTAAGGCCCACTCCCTTTTAAAATACTCATTAACACCTTTCGTTTGATACCCATATTATATAAACGCATTTTACAGTCATCCCTGGTCCAACTCTATGGCGACATCTCGAAAGGGCGTCCACCTATAGAACTAAGGCCCACTCACTTTTAAAATACTCATTAACACCTTTCATTTGATATCCATATCGTAAAAACAAATTCTAGAGTCACCCCTGATCCACCTTTATATCGATATTTCGAAAAGGCGTCCACCCATAGAACTAAGGCCCACTCCCTTTTAAAATACTCATTAACACCTTTCATTTGATACCCATATTGTACAAACAAATTCTAGAGTCACCCCTGGTCCACCTTTATGGCGATATCTCGAAAAGGCGTCCACCTATAAAACTAAGGCCCACTCCCTTTTAAAACACTCGTTAAAACCTTTCATTTGATACCCATATCGTACAAACAAATTCTAGAGTCACCCCTGGTCCACCTTTATGGCTATATCTCGAAAAGGCGTACACCTATAGAACTGAGGCCAACGCCCTTTTAAAAAACTCATTAACACCTTTCTTTTGATACCCATATCGTACAAACAAATTCTAGAGTCAGCCCTGGTCCACCTTTATGGCGATATATCGAAAAGGCGTCCACCCATAGAACTAAGGCCCACTCCCTTTTAAAATACTCATTAACACCTTTCATTTGATACTCATAATGTAAAAACAAATTATAGAGTCACCCCTGGTCCACCGTTATGGCAATATCTCGAAAAGGCGTCCACCTATAGAACTAAGGCCCACTCCTTTTAAAATACTCATTATCACCTTAATTTGATACTCATAATGTATAAACGCATTCTAGAGTCACCCCTGGTCCACCTTTATGGCGATATCTCGAAAAGGCGCCCACCTATAGAACTAAGGCCCACTCCCTTTTAAAATACCCATTATCACCTTTCGTTTGATACTCATAATGTAAAAACGCATTCTAGAGTCAACCCTGGTCCACCTTTATAACGATATCCCGAAAAGGCGTCCACCTATAGAACTAAGGCCCACTCCCTTTTAAAATACACATTAACACCTTTCATTTGATACCCATATCGTACAAACAAATTATAGAGTCACCCCTGGTCCACCTTTATGGCGATATATCGAAAAGGCGTCCACCCATAGAACTAAGGCCCACTCCCTTTTAAAATACTCATTAACACCTTTCATTTGATACCCATATCGTACAAACAATTTCTATAGTCACCCCTGGTCCACCGTTATGTCAATATCTCGAAAAGGCGTCCACCCATATAACTAAGGCCCACTCCCTTTTAAAACACTCATTAACACCTTTCGTTTGACACCCATATTGTACAAACGCATTCTAGAGTCACCCCTGGTCCACCTTTATGGCGATATCCCGAAAAGCCGTCCGTCTATAGAACTAAGGCCCACTCCCTTTTAAAATACACATTAGCACCTTTCATTTGATACCCATATCGTACAAACAAATTCTAGCGTGACCCCTGGTCCACCTTTATGGCGATATCTCGAAAAGGCGTCCACCTATAGAACTAAGGCCCACTCCTTTTAAAATACTCATTATCACCTTAATTTGATACTCATAATGTATAAACGCATTCTAGAGTCACCCCTGGTCCACCTTTATGGCGATATCTCGAAAAGGCGCCCACCTATAGAACTAAGGCCCACTCCCTTTTAAAATACCCATTATCACCTTTCGTTTGATACTCATAATGTAAAAACGCATTCTAGAGTCAACCCTGGTCCACCTTTATAACGATATCCCGAAAAGGCGTCCACCTATAGAACTAAGGCCCACTCGCTTTTAAAATACACATTAACACCTTTCATTTGATACCCATATCGTACAAACAAATTCTAGAGTCACCACTGGTCCACCTTTATATCGATATTTCGAAAAGGCGTCCACCCATAGAACTAAGGCCCACTCCCTTTTAAAATACTCATTAACGCCTTTCGTTTGATACCCATATTGAATAAACGTATTTTAGAGTCATCCCTGGTCCACCTCTATGGCAACATCTCGAAAAGGCGTCCACCTATAGAACTAAGGCCCACTCCCTTTTAAAATACTCATTAACACCTTTCGTTTGATACCCATATTATATAAACGCATTTTACAGTCATCCCTGGTCCAACTCTATGGCGACATCTCGAAAGGGCGTCCACCTATAGAACTAAGGCCCACTCACTTTTAAAATACTCATTAACACCTTTCATTTGATATCCATATCGTAAAAACAAATTCTAGAGTCACCCCTGATCCACCTTTATATCGATATTTCGAAAAGGCGTCCACCCATAGAACTAAGGCCCACTCCCTTTTAAAATACTCATTAACACCTTTCATTTGATACCCATATCGCACAAACAAATTCTAGAGTCACCCCTGGTCCACCTTTATGGCTATATCTCGAAAAGGCGTACACCTATAGAACTGAGGCCAACGCCCTTTTAAAAAACTCATTAACACCTTTCATTTGATACCCATATCGTACAAACAAATTCTAGGGTCACCCCTGGTCCACCTTTATAACGATATCCCGAAAAGGCGTCCACCTATAGAACTAGGGCCCACTCCCTTTTAAAACACTCGTTAAAACCTTTCATTTGATACCCATATCGTACAAACAAATTCTAGAGTCACCCCTGGTCCACCTTTATATCGATATTTCCAAAATCGCGTCCACCCATAGAACTAAGGCCCACTCCCTTTTAAAATACTCATTAACACCTTTCATTTGATACCCATATTGTACAAACAAATTCTAGAGTCACCCCTGGTCCACCTTTATGGCGATATCTCGAAAAGGCGTCCACCTATAAAACTAAGGCCCACTCCCTTTTAAAACACTCGTTAAAACCTTTCATTTGATACCCATATCGTACAAACAAATTCTAGAGTCACCCCTGGTCCACCTTTATGGCTATATCTCGAAAAGGCGTACACCTATAGAACTGAGGCCAACGCCCTTTTAAAAAACTCATTAACACCTTTCTTTTGATACCCATATCGTACAAACAAATTCTAGAGTCAGCCCTTGTCCACCGTTATGGCGATATCCCTAAATGGCGTCCATCTATAGAACTATGGCCCACTCCCTCTTAAAATACTCTTTAATACCTGCCATTTGATACGCATGTCATACAAACACATTCCAGGGTTACCCAGGTTAATTTTCCTACATGGTGATTTTACCTTATTTTGTCTCCATAGCACTCAACAGAGTATGTAGTGTTCGGTTACACCCGAACTTAGCCTTCCTTACTTGTTTTAAATAAAATATACTTAAAATAATATTTTCACATATACGGGGACCCAATTAAGATGTATATTTCTTCCTATCCGAGTTATTTCAAGGCATTTCTTACACTTTAACTCACTTTTAGATGTTAAACTGTGAGAGACTGCTTAGCTGTCGATATATGTAAAATTTGACGCGCCTGCAGTGTAAGCTATTTTTCTCCAGTATTTCTTCTGCTTTGGTTATGGCTACTATTTGCTTCCTCCTAAAAACCCTACAGCAATCCAACCACTAATATAATCTGTTTTATTGCCAGTTAGCACAGTATACCTTAGATCTTACCTGTTCCTTTACTATGGAACCATCAGTGTATACGTGTAATGACTCGTCCGCCATTTGAGCGGCCTTTTGCAAACGTTCCTTTACTATGGTGGCTCTAAGAAGCATGAGTCAAATTGGGAGAGAATCTCGGCCTAAAAACTATTCGGAGGTTAGCGCGCCTTAACATTTTTTTTTTTATGTGATAGAGTTCAGAGTCTAGCCCAATTTTCGGTGTGTCTCTACACGACATGAAGAGAATAAACAATTATTCCAAGTGATCAAGGACAAGAAAATACTTTAAGATGCTGCCCGATACAAGGATGAGTTTTTTGCACTCCAGCAGCTTTCCAAACAACGCACCAAGCATAACGAAGAAGAGGTTAAAGCGATCACAAATTGTATTTCCGGTTGCTCTAAGAACAATTGCTTATTTAAGCTTTAAAATATTTATATTTACCTTTATTATAATTAATTAAAATTTTTTAATAGACCTGTATGTACCTAAGTAAACGAAATCACAATCAATATCAACGCTTATATTATATAAGTAGTTTTTCTCACGTTGTTATCGCCACAGGTCTTACTTCCTTTTTCCTACTTTCATTTCCAGCCTCAACGTAATCGGTTTGTATAAAAATTCGAAAGAACGAAATTCTCACACTCAAATAGTGATTATATAATTAATTAAATATTTTCGTTAACTTCGATGCCTAATCGCATAACCCGCAGCTCAACTTCAAATTCCATTTTCCCATATAAAAATGTTGGTAATTATAATGTAAAATGCTCTACTTTCGATCACACGCGGTCAAGATCAAAGTTGGTAGCGCTGCTTCACTGGATTGTGAACGTTTATCTACACCAAATACAACTGCGTTGTGGTTGCCAAACCCTCAACAGCATCCATGTTGCTACCCAACTCTTTTTACACAACACATTTTAGAATTTGAAACTTTTTACTACAAAACCTGGCATTCATTGATCGTTAATCAGCGCCGGCTTTTGCTATTTAAGCAGCCACTAATTTTAATGGTTCCTACACACTCCAGCCTCGTTGTCTATAAAATTAGAATACATTTATCAGCCTAATAGGTTTGAATGTATTTGTTTCAATGATATAACAATTTTTAGATATTTATATTTTTTTTCTGCTGAAGATCAATGCTGCGATCGAAAGCGTCCGGCACTGAATGCATGCAAGAAGATACTACGATGCCAGTGGAGCCTATCACTTAAACTCTCTCATTTATGGCAATTGTCGAACACATACTTTGTTATGAGGTGCTTTTTTGGTAGACAGCTACACAAAAAGTACGTATACCAAAGAACTGGAGGAGCTATGCAGGGGATTCAAGGGGTTGTGTAGCGCAATATATAGCTTCTCCAACCCAATTGTCAACCTCACCTTCGAGCGGCGAATCCCGTTTCACTAACAGACGAGGCTCTGGCGACCCCAAGTTCCATGAGGAGCCTGAAGGAGGGAGGGATGGCCTGAAGGTTTAATGTGGCCATATAAATCGTTCCCGAGATGGTCGGGCCAGCACCTTAATGGTGCTGTGTTACCGGAGCGTATAGGATCTGTATCCGACAAAGGACCATCACATCGATAACACTCCCAAAGCCTTCGGGAGCAACCTGATCGCTACAACAACAACAACAGCAAGGAGCTATGCAGATTATCAATGCTAAGCATAAGGGGAGCCCTAAAAACTACCCCTTTAGCGCGATTGCATGCCACACTGCACAGGCCACTAGCAGACGTAACGGCATAAAATATCGCGTTAGCAACTGCAAAAAGGTTTAAGGCAATATAGCGCCAGCTAATATCGGGAAAACGGAATTTGCGGTTCCTTTCCTGAGCTTCGAAAGATATATTGGGGCCACAATAAAGCCGAAGGGTTGGCCCAAGGGTGCGGAGATGGTAGAACATACAATAGACATGTATACCGATAGTTCTAAATTAACGAAATGAGTCGGGTCTGCTGTGTACTGTGTCGATACAGAAACAAGTAGGTCCTACGGGCTGCCAGATTACGGCAGCGCCTTTCAGGCAGAAATTATAGCGGTGAAAAAAGCAGCAGATATTTAAGAGTGCTTAAGCTGCTTTCGCGTCAATATATATATTGCTAGTCAGGTGGGGATTAAGGCAAAAACCTCGCATCGCACTTCATCAAGAAATGTTCTTGAATGCAAAGGAGCAAAGAAAGCAAAAGAAAAACTTCGCTCGGGGCGGACCATATATCACAAAGGGATATAGTGTAATGAAAAGAACGATTATTTGGAAAAGAAGGGTGCAGCAGTCGCAAAGTTGACGGTAGACGTCCCAATCCGCTTGAGAGTGTTCAAAAGGGAATAGGAGTTGCATATGATCTATCAATCAGGCTTCAAAATTTCTAAGATCATGTGCAAATTCTAAGACATTAGACTCACAAAGTGGCTCACATCTCTGGAAAGAGAAAACTTAAGGCTCATGGTGGGCTAACTAACTGGACACTGCCTTCTGGCGTCACATGCTGTCAAGTTAGGCTTCGTCTGTATCAGCAGATGCGGTGGAGCACGTTCTGTGTTTGTGTCCTGCATTCGCCTGGTCAATGTTTCAGCTATTAGGGGCAGCAGGGTTGCCCGATCTTGAGACAGCAATTAAGCTAGGTTCTAGAAAACTTCTGGTATTAGGGCGAATTTATTCTATAACATATGTCCTGACACCTGGTTGGGGTTCTTCCGTTTGGTTGCCAAAATATCTTGCTTTTTTCATAATTTTCGCTTCATTTTTGTATGCTTCTTAAAGCGATCATAAATTAATAACTTTGTTAAAGATCTTCTTTGCTTTTAACTTATCGAATCAGATCACTTGGTACGACAAGATTCAAAACGTTCGTAGCAGACACCACCTTATCAGCTAGAGGGACGGCCACGGAACCGTTTCAGGAAAGTACAAGTCTTCAAATATAAATACGAACTAGTCGATTGAAAAATTATCGAATAAATGTCAAACAGTTTTCGATTTCATAACGAAAAGTTATCGATTACTTCTTGGATTGTTACCAAATCGTATTTATTGGGATGCTATCGATGTGTTATCGACGGCACAGCGGTTTTTTATGAAACAGATACCGCTAAAAATTCTATATAGAATCCATAACACGCATGTTACCCGTCGATAACAAGTCGTGAAGAAGCTTGTAAGAAACTGATGACTTGGCGATGACAGGTCGTTAGCAAAACAATAGTTCGACGGTAATAATTCGTTATTGATAATATCCTGTTTGTATGGGTTTTAGTGGATAAGAAGCCTTCGCAGCTCTTTGCAAAAGGCCCGAAACACTTTGTTTCTGGTAAAATCTTCTGTTGTGGTTTAACTTTAGCCACCTGTATGTTAACATATCAAACTTCACGAGCACTTAGTAGCCACACCTTTTTTATACCCAGCAGTACTTCTACACAGGGTGTTATAACTTTGATTGGATAACGGTTGATTGTACAGGTATAAAGGAATCGAGAGAGATATAGACTTCCATATATCAAAACCATCAGTATTGAAAAAAAATTTGATTGAGCCATGTCCGTCCGTCCGTCTGCCCGTTAACACGATAACTTGAGTAAATATTGAGATATCTTCACCAAACGAGCTTATCTGGACCCAGAATAGATTTGTAGTGAAAACGATCGAAATCGGATTATAACCACGCCCACTTTTTATATATACAACATTTTGGAAACACAAACACCTTGATTATTTAGTAAATAATATACCTATAATGTTGAAATTTGACGTGTGCACTGATATTGAGACTCTTGATAAGAATTTGAGAATTTTGTTTTAAAGGGCGTGGCACCGCCCCTTGTGATAAAATCAATTTTACAAATATTATTAATCGTAAATCAAAAATCGTTAAACCTATCGCAACAAAATTCGGCAGAGAGGTTGCCTTTACTATAAGGAATGCTTTTGCAGAAAAATTAACGAAATCGATTAAGGACCACGCCCACTTTATATACAAGATATTTAAAAGGGTCGTAGACGAATAAAATAAGCTATATCTTTGCAAAAAGGAGCTTTGTATCAATCGTATTTCATTTCCCAAGTGGATTTATAACAATAATTAGGAAAAACTTCAAATTAAAAAAAATGGGCGTGGCACCGTTCCTTTTATGAGAAAGCAATTTTCTATGTTTCGGGAGCCATAACTCGAAGAAAAATTTACATATCGTAATGAAATTGTATACACATATTTTCCTTATAGCAGGAAATATTTTTAGAAAAAATGGACGAGATCGGTTAAAGACCACGCCCAATTTTATATAAAAGATAGAATAGAAGTAGGATTAATGAAGACAAACAAAAAACCGCTGTGATGGCTGAATGGTTATAGCAGCGGCGCCTAAACGTTGCCGATGAAGGAATTTAGCAGTTCCCGAAATGGATCTATACAACGAGCTTTGGCAGTTGTCTAAATTTTTTCTTTCTTCTATTCTAATT
Source organism: Eurosta solidaginis (assembly GCF_040869045.1). NCBI lineage: Eukaryota > Metazoa > Arthropoda > Insecta > Diptera > Tephritidae > Eurosta > Eurosta solidaginis. The sequence goes on from NC_090321.1 coordinate 28,957,443, forward strand.
TAAAAATTTTTTCAATTAAGAAAAAATTTTTCATAACAATAATAATGATAAAAAATTATTGTTAGGCCTTGAGCTCGATTCGAACCCGCGATCTTAAAATCAGTAGGCCGATATAACAGCAAAAATTGTTAATACATCCCAGAGCACGGGGAAAAAAGTGTCAATAAAATATGACACTATGGCAGCATTGCCAACAAACAAGTCCAATTTTCACAGCCATTCTGCAACAGATGTCGCAGTGTTGTGAATATCAATTGGCACGAACCAGAATAGAAGTAGCATTAATGAAGACAAACAAAAAACCGCTGTGATGGCTGAATGGTTATAGCAGCGGCGCCTAAACGTTGCCGATGAAGGAATTAAGCAGTTCCCGAAATGGATCTATACAACGAGCTTTGGCAGTTGTCTAAATTTTTTCTTTCTTCTATTCTAATTTAAAAATTTTTTCAATTAAGAAAAAATTTATCATAACAATAATAATGATAAAAAATTATTGTTAGGCCTTGAGCTCGATTCGAACCCGCGATCTTAAAATCAGTAGCCCGATATAACAGCAAAAATTGTTAATACATCCCAGAGCACGGGGAAAAAAGTGTCAATAAAATATGACACTATGGCAGCATTGCCAACAAACAAGTCCAATTTTCACAGCCATTCTGCAACAGATGTCGCAGTGTTGTGAATATCAATTGGCACGAACCAGAATAGAAGTAGGATTAATGAAGACAAACAAAAAACCGCTGTGATGGCTGAATGGTTATAGCAGCGGCGCCTAAACGTTGCCGATGAAGGAATTTAGCAGTTCCCGACATGGATCTATACAACGAGCTTGGGCAGTTGTCTAAATTTTTTCTTTCTTCTATTCTAATTTAAAAAATTTTTCAATTAAGAAAAAATTTATCATAACAATAATAATGATAAAAAAATTATTGTTAGGCCTTGAGCTCGATTCGAACCCGCGAAAATATTTCTAGTAAAAATGGACGGGGTCAGTTAAAGACCACGGCAACTTAGATATAAAACAAGTTTAAAAGGGTCGTAGATCAGAATAATAAGCTATAACTTAGTAAGAAATAATTTTGAATCAATGATATTTCACTTATCAAGTTTCACTGTAAGAGGAAATGGGGAGACATTTTTCTTTTAAACGGGCGATGCCACGCGTTATGTAGAAAAGTAATTTATCTATAATGAAATGTACAATTGAAACTCACGCTGAGTATATAATGTTCGGTTACACACGCCCTTATATACATTTACTTGTTCTTAGTTAATCCATGTGAGTTCACTACGATTCACATACATACCTGCAAACACACAATTCTGTTTGCATTATTTATTTACTTTTTCAATTGCCATGTCACCTGCTGATATATTTTTAATTTCAACAAAATCGACTTTGCACGGTTGCAAATCGCATTGTTGCATCTTCCTTTGTCGTTACTCCCTTTTACATCGTATGCGCTTAAGCGTACTTACGAACAATGCTATTACGCTATTTGTTGTTGTGTTTTTTTTTCCATTTTGGCTAAATAGCCAATTTCTTTCTGGAGCAAATTTTTGTTGGTATGTGACTAAAGCATCTTTAAAGTCATTGTTAAGCCATGTTTAGAGTTGATTGCCTGGCAACAGACAAAACAAAAACCAGCCAGCATACGGTGAAAACAATCCTCGTCACTTGCCTGCACACTAATCACTATCTATTTATGTATGTAAGTATTTTATTATTGTTGTAGTACATAATTTAAGTATTGACCACTAGCAGAATTGGTCCTTCCATCGCTTCCGTTGTTCTATTATTTTGTGCTACGCAGACATTTGCCCTTTTCTTACTTAGGCCCGGTTTTTCAGTAGTTGCTTAATCTGGCCTAAACTAAGTTTGCTTAAACTCTAGTCAAATTTAAACTCGAGTTAAAGTACTGAGCAGTTTTTCAGTCACAGTTTAAGGCCGCCTTTGGGATAGGCTTTTTTGTACGGCAACATTGGTTTTTTATTATCTAGATAATTTGTAGATACGGCAACAGTTGGATTTTGCTTACCCAACAAACATTTAAAAGATATTTCTCCAGCAGCATATATATATCTAGTTCCGGAGGTAATATCCAACATCATTATCTAGTTATTCTTAAACGAGATAGTTCTCAAGTTGTTATACAATTTCATTCTCCAATCACTATCCAACCTTTGAGCATTTTTGTAAAATTTATAGTTCTCGAGTTGGTCTCTAACGTCATTAGCATTTTCAAATTATTATCCAACCTTTGAGAGATTTTGAGAAATGTACAGTTTTCAAATGAATATTCAACATACTTCTCCAGTTGTTATCCTACATTGGATATCGAGTTGAGGTGAAGTAGAAAAAAAAAACTCCAAGGTGTTACCACCAAAGGCGTAAGCCATTTATTGTGAGAAATAAATAACTTAATGATAACAGTAATGAAACCTAATTTATCAAACATAAATTATATATATTTTATTCTATTTGATTCCAGTCAAAGAACCACAAGTTGGAAACTGTAATTTTTTCAACTTAAATAATAGAATTTTTTGCTTCATAAAAAATGTCCTCTTTTCTCAAGTTGAGCCATTGTTTCGTAACAACTCTTGAGATTCTAGAGGTATGATAGTTATCAACATGAGCTCTAATGGTACTCTAGCCCAAATGCTTGTTGGGTATATTCGACGCCATTTCGAACGAATGCAAATAACTGATAGGTTAACTAGAGTTTAACCCTGCCAGATTGGCCGCTTAACCCATTAACGCCGGGGTACATAACCCGTGGACCGATTTTTATGATTTTTTATGCACAAGTTACTTTCGTCCCCTGTATACAAAAAATGATTTAAAAAAAATTTTTTTTCTGACCACGCCCATTTTCAGGCTGTACTTTTTAAAGTACAACCGGCATTAGTATATACTATTTTTCATGTAATCACATATTTGTTTATACAAAGCAAATGATTTTAGTTTTATTGAAATATAAGTTCATAAGTACACTTTCGACTTCAACATAGATTACAAAAAAACTCATAAACACAAAAAATAAGAGTAATATAAGAAAATTAGGTATGATATTGCACGAAACAATCTCGTATTATGCAAAGCGTTTTTTTTCACATGGCACATGACCAAATACTCCGCTGACGGCACACGACACAACGCAATTGTTCTGCATTTTTTTGTGGAATATGTCCATTAGTACTCCTTTCCACAGATGAAGATGGTGCACGTCTTTTTCTTGGGACTCGTGCCTTACTTTTTACATTTTGTCTGTGGAATTATTGATCTTGGTGTTGTTTGCAAGATGAAGGTATCTTTTTATTTCGATATAACGATCTCTACTCATGGCTTCTGAGACTAAGGGCACATCAAGATCCTCGTCGAGCCACCAGTATGCACGTTCTGTTGGTAACTTATGGTAACCAGTAAAAAACAAAATAGCTATAAAGACTCCCATCTCCTCAACGTCAATTCTAAACTTTGATTATTTTTATCGGAGTGTGCATATAACATGGTTTGATCACACATATATTGAACTATTTCGTCCGTTAAAAATTCTTTGAAAACCGTGGTTGGTGTATACTCAACAAAACTCTCTTTATTTGTATCAAATGTTTCAATATATATATTGTCATTGTATTGAATGGAGTATCTTGGACCTTTTTTAGCCATTTGCAATTTCGTGTATCTATAAAAGAGAAGTAAGCAAGCAGTAAATGATTAGGGTAAAAATATTCCATAACTGGCAAATAGCATAGGTAACCAATTACAGATTGCTAGGTATTTCTCTGAAATGGAGTTCGATGAAGACGTTGAAAGTTGATCCTGCTTTTTTAACGGGGAGTTTATTACTGATGCTGAGCCCGTTGACTGATCACACTCAATCATATCCTCATCGATGTCGAGCTCAACAAGTCCTGGCAAATCTGTTGGCAGCATGTTATCATCTAAATTGTCCTCATCAAATTCTTCGGAGTCGGTTAGTGGGTTTAGCTCGGGGGGAATGATGATAAAGTCGAGGTTTGCCACATCATTATTCTCACTATCATCACACAATAGTGCATTAACAGCTTCTGTAAGCCCTCTGAAATCATTTTTGCGTGGAAAGTATTTTTCGTTTTGTTGCAGACATTTCTAAATTCGGGGTAGAAAGAAGAAAATATGAGAGCGTATATGCCGGCTGTACTTTATAAAGTACATGAAATTTTCACACGTGAAAAGTTAAATATAATTGCAATTCACAAAAAACCTTCAATATAGGATGTCTACTATTACCTTATGCAACACTTTTATAATTACCAAACTTATTCAAAACAAAACAATACGCTTTTATATCACTTTATAGAAGCACATCTCTTGAAACACGGAATTTTTTTGTAATTGATTAGTTTTGACACTTCATAAATGTCAAAATGTAAATCCAATGGCTTTCAAAAATTATAAGGTGTACGCTGGACTGTCAACTAACTTTACAAGTAATAACTTTACAAAAATCGATAATTGTTTGGCCATGAAAATTTTCGGAAAGTACCCCAATTTTCTGTACTTTGTAAAATACAGCCGGCGTTAATGGGTTAATGTGAGCTTAACTGAGTTGAACTTGTTCTGAAAAACCGGGCCTAATTATTTTATTATTGTTGTAGTACATAATTTAAGTATTGACCACTAGCAGCATGGGTCCTTCCACAGCTTCCGTTGTTCTATTATTTTGTGCTACGCAGACATTTGCTCTTTTCTTAACTACACACAAAACAAGCCGCATAACATTGTCTTCGTTTGTTTGCTAAGTTTTTTTTTGGTATCAGGCTGGTCTACGCTGGCTTCCTTAGATGACTATGCAACCTCTACTATGCTCTCGGCGCTTTGATATTTTTGTCAATGTACGTAATCGTGGCTAAGCTAAATTACAGGTAGTCAATATAAATATAGCAATAATTGATTGCGGCATAGTTATGAAGTATTGTTCTAGTTTCTTTATTAGCCATTTTCAGTAGCTGCAGTTTCTTTGGTCGTTTGGTTTGTGAGCCTTAAGAGCATTGGATTTCTTTTTCATTTCGATTTATTATGTGCGGTTTCGCTTTGATCATTCTGTTGGTTCTTTTCTTTGCTTTATTTGGCCCCCATTGTTTAGTTGTTGTGGGTTATAAATGGCATATTTAGCCCTCAACTATTTAAAAAATTGACTGCGCAATGACTTTGTTTGGCTAATAATAATGAAATTATTTATTTGTGTACGCGCTTGGAAATGAACAAAAATTAAGGAACAGCAAAGAAATGCTGGTGTAAAGGAGATTATTAGGAGGTTTTTTCAGGATCTCATTCCTTATGTCATTCGATCAGCAGGGGCTGTGTAATGACAAGTTGTTGTTGTTGCTGTATATTAAAAAAGTACTTGCCGAAATAGTATATGTTTAATTTGTTATGGACTTTACGCAGTCGCTCGAAACGCCTAATTATCATGGAGCGCTTCAATATTCTTCAAAACCTTACACTAGGTTTAGTCATAAGAACTTGAACATCCCACAAAACTAAAAGCCATTACATACAAAATACCCAATAATCTGTGCATTATCGCCGTTGGAGGCATTGTCGAATGGCTCAATGAAAGGGTGGCCTGCTAATTTTCTCTATTGAATCTTTCTTTACGAGTTAATCACTTTTTTCGACATGATCATCACTGTAGCATTTCTAAGGCTAAACTATCTTAGGAACTATGATACTTCAAAGAGGGAAGATTTTGTTGATTAACAACACCGAGTACTTCTAGCCTTATGATGAAATACGACCGACGTTGTTCTGTCTGAACATTTATTTATGTGCGAAACTACAACCAAATCCCAGAACTTTATCTATCATTCTACCTACCTCCCCTCCATATCGCCCTCGTTATTTTGTCAATCTTGCTTCTTTTCTGCATAATAATTGTAATGTTATTTTAACTCTTCCTCTTATTCTCTTGCCTTTATTCCTTCTATTGTTTTTACTATTCCTGGTAATCACTCACTCCTACAAACCCTCAAATCTTTTCCCTTATTTTTCTTCCTCTTGTTTTGTCTTCTTTTACATTTCCTTTTCTACTTGTATATTTATTTTTGGCTCTGACTTATTCTTTTCACTTCTTATTTCTTTCATCATAATCATCATTAACTAGCACTTAACAGCGTAAGCGATTTTGATAGTTCCGTAAAAAGTCACGCCAGCTTTCCCTATTAAGAAATAACTGACGCCAATTTGGAGGTCCAAGGGAGGTCAAGTCGTCCTCCACTTGCCTCTCCCAACTCAGTGGAGGTCTTTCCCTTCCCCTGCTTCCCAACTGCGGTGTTGACTGGAATACTTGGCGAATCCTTGGGTTTTATGCGCTGCACTATTTTCATATCAGCATAAATCCCATATAGCTGACCATTATTTCTCCTTCACTACTTGCCGTCGGCATCTTCTAAATCTTCCGGAGAACTTTTCTCCAACACTCCAAGAGCCATGTCATCTTTTCTCGACACCTTTAATGATTCCGAACCCTAAATCCGGATAAGTAGGATGAGCGACTTGTAAAGCGTGATTTTTGTACATCGAGAGAGGATTCGTCTCTTCTTTACTTTTCTTGTTACTTTCAGTTTCTCTTTTCCCATGTGGAGATCAATGCAAATTCAATACGAGGTGGCATCATCCAATCAGCTTAATGCAAAATTTATTACAGCAGGATGTCAGTGAAAAGATATCAACGTTAATTTTCTTCAGATTTGACGTTATGCTGTACGAAGAATTGGATTGGATTGGATTCGCTGTGCCATCACCTGGTATAGATTCGCTTCGGAGATATATTGGATCAAGCTATTTTTTCAGAAACCGAGGCACACTTTAGTACTAAAGTGGTAAAAATGTAGTAATCCTACTACCATGCATCCTACTACCATAAAGTTCATGACCGTGTAGTGACCACCCCACAACTTAAAACTTTGGGCTTCTTGAGCAGCATTTCCCTTGAAATTTTAAAACTCTGTACCTAGCCGTGTGAACCCAACAATTTTAAGCACAGCACATTGCTCCATGCTGCGCACATATAAATTACACTAAATTGGTGTTTGAAAAAAGCTAAGCGAAAATAGTTGCATCGCTTCCAAACAAGCATAATAAACAACACTTAAAAATTATTTAATATTTTTGCAAGCGTGAGAAAGCCGATCAGTGAACGATGTGATCTTTCAATTTTAATTCAATTGCAGGCGATCATATACACATAAATATTTTACACTAATCAATACAATTGATCGTTAAAAGATTGCTTACCAATTAAAATCATTTTTTATATGACACTTTTATAGCACAAAATTGCCCATAAACACAATCGGGCATATATTTAAGTATGACCACTCATTGTGCGCTAGATCAGTTACGGTGTTCCAAGATCGTTTTAAAGTTACCCTGCAACAAATCGGGCGATAGGTTCCTAAAGGGAGTGGTCTGCGATTGAGCTGATTTGATTTCCTGGGGTATATTTGTTCCCTTTTGGTCAATTTCGCGTAAAGTTTGAGATTAGTCAGCTTAAAATTTATGTAGCCAATTTAAAGAAATAATAAAAAGAAAATAAAATAGAAAAATTGTGAGCACTTCCTTTATATAAATGGACAAAAATCAGCGAAAAATGTATCCTTGTTCATTTATATAAAGGAAGTGCTTAAAATTTTTTATTTTATTTTTATTTTCTCCTTTTCTTACATTTTATCGGAGTCTTAACCTATCTGTAAAGTTTTACGCTTGTAGCTCAATGAGAACTTACATAAAAATCAATCCCAAAATTCCCTCCGTTCCTTTTGATTTTTCTAAATATCTCAGTCCGTGCGCGCCTTAGCGAAACTTTTTGTATTGTGTCATCGGCTGTCATCGACCTCTGAATTAAGCTCTAAATTTTTAGCCTCTAGCTTATCGAGAAGTTACTTAAACCCCGGTTTAAAATTTCCAAATTATTATCTAATTTTTTCGACCCGTGCGCCAGCTAATGGAATTTTTTTTCACCTTTTGTTCCTTTATCACCGTTAGGACGCCGGTCTTAACCTGCCTCTGAAGTTTCACGTTTGGAGCTCAATGAGAAGTTACTTTAAAATCGATCTCAAACTCCAAATTTCCAAATTCGTATCTAAATATTTCGATCCATGCGCCACCTAATGGAATTGTTTTCTCCTTTTCTTAAATTTTCTCGGCGTCTTATCCTATCTGTGAAGTTTTACAGTTGTAGCTCAATGAGAACTTACATAAAAATCAATCCCAAAATTACCTCCGTTTCGTACGATTTTTCTAAATATCTCATCCCGTGCGCTCCCTAGCGAATCTTTTTGTATCATATCATCGGCTGTCATCGCCCTCTCAATTAAGTTTGAAATTTCAAGTCTCTAGCTCATCGAAAAGTTACTTAAAAGCTGGTTTAAAAATTTTCAAATTCTTATGTAATTATTTCGATCCGTGCGCCACCTAACGGATTTTTTCCTTTTGTTGCATTATCACGGTGTCCTAACCTATGTGAAAAGTTTCATGTTTGTAGCTCAATGAGAATTTACTTAAAAATCGATTGCAAGATTTGTATGAAAAGCGGACAAACATTCAACCGACCTAATATAAAGGAAGTAATAACGGCAACGAAATCAGTAAAACAAAAAAGATATTTAATTTTTATTCCAGAGAACTGCGGCGCTTTATAGCGAACCTAAGATACAAGGACATATCGCGTGGGTAAGTAGGTAGGTACAATGACTGCGACCAAGGTCACCCAAGTAGCAGATGGAATGCCGTTTTGATGCCATAAAACTCTTCTGAACCTATTGAGTGTTACAACGAGTTTAGTACATACTCGTCAGCTAGCCGTGTTGGTTATAGAATCAAAATGAGACACATCCAATAATAATCTACCCGTATTTTCCAGAAAGGAGCTTCCGAAAGATCTCAGATATGTTCTAGATAGAGCCATGAACTAACACCGAAAGTTCTATTGGGAGTCTATTTAGGAGCTACGTCTTAACAACTTTTGCAGTGGTCATTATGCGGAATACTCGTATTTTCCGCATGCGTGCCTAAAGCTCAATGACCGGTGCAGACCATAAACCTGTAGGATGTCGGCTCTAGATATACTAAGTAGACTTTTGTCCTTTTGGCAATGGAGTTTGGCCATGTAGCTCTTGAAATTGTACAGCGTGATGAGCTGTTCAACTTTTTTGAGCTTTGTACAAATACATAGGGGTATGCCTACATCAACGCTGGTTACTTCATAACTTCCTTCTGCTGAGCACCTAAAGGCCAGCGTATCCACTCTCTCATTTTGTTCGACTACCCTATGACCCGGATTACAGATAACGGATATCTCTAGAATGTCCGTTAAGGCACATATAAACTGCTTGAATGCTCTTGTTAGCTTTTAGCTAGCGTATGGTATGCCTTTATTGATGCTTGGCTGTCAGAGAAGATAGATACCTTTATTAAATTTTCTGGGATAATAAGTATTCTCTTTTGGAATTCAATGCTTCCACCGGAGGTAAAGTAAGTGTACTACTTAAGAGTATCCTTTTCTCAGTCTCAGTGCGGTTTGTACCGATATAGCCTGAGGTGAGCATATCTATTGGAAGCAGTTTCCACTATCGTGGTATTTGTTCTATTTGTTTACAATACGAATACGAAAAAATTTAAAATTTTGCATAAGAGTTTAAAAAAACATTAAAAAATCTGTAACAATTCCCCTACGGGTAGAAAGAGAACTTGTACGACACTGTCCGTAGGGGTACTAAAAGAGTCTATTCGACAGTACATGAAGAGATGTAAAGTGGACCCATATGACACTATCCAAAGGGTACAAAGAAAACATGTCGAACAGTACCTGTAAGGTATCAAGGGTAGTATAAAACTTATCTTTCCGACAGTACCCGACGAGGTATAAAGAGAACCCGTCCGACACTACCCGTCCAGGTATAACCAACTACAATTAGTATCTCCATAAGACATGTTCAAATAAAAGACATCACTCCAATCCATATAAAGAGATCAAAACTGAATAAAGTCGCATATTGCTTTGTGACTCAACCCGAATTCATTCTAGACTAATCGCAATATTTGCAGGGTACTTATCAGCAATTCTTGTTCGGTTCGATCATTTCGCGCACTCGTTATTTGCGCAACGAAATGTTCCACTCATTCAACGCGCTTCTGCTGTGCGTTAATCAAGACAAAGAATCATTTTGATGACAATCTTGGCAATTATTATCATTTGACCGATTGCGCAATGTTGTGTTATGTTCATTTCTCAGCTCACTGATTGATCGTAATGAATACTTAAACTGAATGTTAAAGAAGAACAAGCAAAGAAGCATATGCGTGTGTGTAAGAGCTCAAGCTTGGACTTGTGTCCATTGTCCATTCTTGTTCACAAATTAATGTCATTTCTTATTAATCGAAATGATTTCCGTACATTTGCACAAAAATACCCTGCGGCGGCAGCACTTGGTTTGAGCCTACGCCTGCGCGCCTGCTCATTGAGCAATCGGCGCCTGCGTCAATACAGTCAACTTTTTTTTGTAATATGTGTATTTTGTATATATGCTATTTTACTTGAATAACGCTTAATATTTATGTTCATTGCAGTTGTCAACATGTATTTAAATTTATTATGACAACTTCTTCGTTTTGGTTTATTTTTCGCTTTTTTTGCCCTCGCAGCAAGTCGCTTGATGAAGTCTCAATAGCTCATTGGTGTCATTCATCAATGAAATTGATCGAATGTATTTGTTGTTATTTAGTGCATAAATGCGTGTTTGAATTATAAATTAGTAGCTATGAATGCGTTTTGTATATTCCAATTATGGGTGAAATGTCTGCAATATAGAAAAATTATGCAAAAATTTTATGGGCTTGTTTTTTGATAGACATTTTAAATATTCAATTTATTATGGCAATATTTTAACGTAGTAGTCTATAAATTCTTATGCCCTTAAGGCAAAATTTGATTATATAAGATATTGATTTGGCGCCCAACGTTGCATGAACGATTTGTGTGCGGGTACCTCGAAGGTATGGAAGTCCCACGAATAACAGTGCTGAAGGTACTGGATGCAATACAAAGAGTTGCAGATAATAACTTCCCGAACCAGATGGAGTGCAAAATTTAGTCCTGAAATAGGTGATAAGGTCTAGAACATCAGTTTTTATGTATATTTTAAACGCCTGTATCCAAAAAGACGTCTTAGCCCTCTCAGGGAAACGTCAAAGACTGGTCCTTTCGCTGAAAGCCGGTAAAATGCCCGACCTGCCATCCTCATACAGGCCACTTTGTATCTTGGATTCGATAGAAAAGATTCTCGAGCGTACTATTATTCAGCGTCTGCAGCAGACTCCGAAAATCGCAGGCGGATTTTTAAATAGTCTGTTTGAACTTCGAAAATCCAGAGAGCTCTGTGCACTGTGGATAATTGAAACCTTTTGCCACTGCTAACTGGGCTCGTATTACGTTTCATAATCAGTGACTGAAAACTATTTTCTCTAAAACGATAACTAAGCAACTTTCAAACTATTTTTAAACTTATAATAAGTTATTTATCTTCAGGTCCTCTATGTCACTAATCCGATGCACCATTTCAGAGCTATTGTGATTTAAAAAAGAGCAAAACGTAGCACGGGCCCTGGACACAGATAAGGACAGCGCATAATTGTTGGTAACTATTTTAGCGACAGAATACTACTCGTTGGTACGGACGTGGGACCAATAAAGCACAACATCACCGGCCACGTCCCTCAGGGAACTGTTCTAAGGCCAACGCTCTGAAATGCGATGTATGATGGTGTGCTATAAATTGATCTTCCCGGAAGCACGCAAATTGTCGGCTAGGCAGATAGTCGTAGAAGCAGTGATCAAGAAAAGAAACTGGATCTATTCTAAGGATTATGTGGTGACGCCGTAGGAAGAATATAGAAGTGGCTGATGAATATGGGGCTTGAGATAGCTAGCAATAGAGCAGAAGTGGTTTTGGTGAGCTCAAAGTGGACTGTGGATGATTTAGTCGTAACCATATGAGACTATAAAATAAATTCAAAGCCTTACTTGAAATACTAAGAAGTAGACATTGGCTCAAAACTATCTTTTAAGGTGCACTTCAGGGCGGTGGGAGCCCTAATGCGAATAATGACCACCATCAGTGACCCAGGTGAAGCTACCCGTCAGCAATTGTCCAACGCAACCTACTCGCCAACATTAGATGCCGCAGCAGTGTGGAACGGATCTAAAGGTATCCTCCAAAAATATATATTAGCAGCCTACCAAATCACTGCTCTACGAATAGCAAGTGATTATCGACGAAGGCGCGATGCTTGTTTTATCGCGAAATATTTTAGTCGATCTGCTGTCAAGGGGAATGGCCTATTTGTATGACATTGGAACCGGATGACTATCTGAGGAAAAGCGCGTTCAAGAACAATAGTTTGAACTCAAGCACGATGGAAAGAATCGAGAAAAGGGCGCTGGATCTTCACGTTGGTTAGAAATATAGAGGAATGATATACGCTGTAGCTCGCCGAACTAAACTACAACCTCATACAAATATGGAGAGGGCACACCCATTTCAAGGATTATTTACATAAGCGTTGGATATAGGAGGATTCTTTCTCTCAACACTATCACACAGAATAGGAAAACACAGAATATGTAATATTTCATTACCCATGCTTTCTCGACGAAAGATGCTCTGATTGCAGGATTTTTGGAGAGAAAGTTTCCATATGAATGGAGTTCACCTGTAAGCAAAATGACATTTCTAGTTATGTCGCGCTACTGAAGCCAGACTGAAGCCAGCGTAGAGAAATGTGCATGCAAAGCAGTACTCTACCTCAACGTCCAACAAACAAAAAAAATAGTCATCCTTTGCTGGTATTTTGTATGGAGATAACTCGAACAACTCCAAACCAAAGCTTTGTCTGTACAAAATACTGATTGAGGTGCCAGTTCGTCGCCCGATTTTTGCATATGTGAGAACCTACATTGTGGTTACAGATCAGCACTTTTTTCTTCGCCAAATTTGATTGCTTCAGTTTCAACTAAATATCTTAGAAGAGGATAACTCTTGTCAAAAAATGCTACTTTGTACTGATTGGACATTTCAAAAGTAAAGTCCTCTCTTGAAAACCAAAATCACCCCCCTTTAAGTATTTCATTAAACTTGTGCAGATGTATGGCACAGACTATAATAGATTTTTTCGATAGGTTCAAGGATTCGAGATAAAAGTTCAATGTGATGCCGACGGCGAGTTACGAAGGAGGTATTATGATGAGCTCTATGGGTGTATGAGAATAGTGCAATGAATAAAATCACAAAAGCTACGCTAGTTATGTCATGTTATGCGAATGAATGAAGCCACTAGGGCTCACAACGTATTCCTATAGGGAGCCATGTTTAGAAGCAAAGATAGCAGGATAACTCCACTAAGTTGGGGATGGCAGGCTTATGATGACTTGATCTGCTTTGTTGCTCCTGATTTTCTTCACTAATAGCGCATCAATAATAGCTATCTACTCCCAAAGTTGCCAATATGGTTAAACGTCAGTTAGTTATGTGGTCCTGGTTGAGCAACGGATACACTTTGAGCTTCTTTGTTTCTTGTTTGTGCCTGTGATATTTCAGTCGCAGTGATTTTTTCCCGTAATTAAGAGTGATGGCAGAGCAATATCACAATCACAACCATGCTTACCAGTTATCGCAATTGCGTATCCAACACAGGTGTCACATATATCGCAATATGTTGTCATATCTTTCAGTCATAGTTTACAGTCACGTCCTTACCACTATCTAATAACAGCGCTAAATCACACTAATTTACAGGATCATTGGTACATACCTGTACCTGTGACGAGTGCTAAAATTGGCTTTCGTGATTAAAATCCTTAATAGTGCTTATTACCTGAATGTAACGGATATATATCCGGCAAAGTACAAACAACATCCATAACACTACCCGAAACCTTAGGCGAGTGTCTTTATTGTTACAAAGAGAAGAAAAAGTTGATGTGGTGGCACAAAAAAAACATTCCTCTAGATATTTTTACACCAAAGTTGCTATTGCGCCTCGATATGTATGCTCTGATAGTAAACGTATTAAAAGCAAATGAATAGTCAGTCTAACGACATTCCAAACCAAAAATTACTACTTTCTCTCATGAGAACTTGCAGTGGCGTAGTGAGGTTTTTTTGTGCCCGGTGCTAAATATTTTTTTTTAATTTGCTGAATGAACGTTCGCAGCTAGCAATTGATACTGAGATAGTCAATAATATTTGAAGTGCCACTCGCTAGTTTGGAAAAACATTTTATCCATACGAGATTATAAAAGTAAGTAATTCTAACTGAGTTTTAGGATCAATTTCTTTTCTACTGTGAAGTAATATTTTGCAATCATATATTTCGTTAAAAAGTTCTGTTCCACCGAAATCTGTATTATAAAATACACCCAAGTTCTTACAATTTCTTTCAAAATCGTTATTGTCCTTGTTTAACAAATTTCCAACGTCCAAGAGAAATGCAAATTTAAAATTCATGTCATTTAGTCATGTAAACCTTGTACGTATTTCTTGTTGCAGACGATAGAGAACAGTTTTCATAAAGCGAAAAATTTCACATCCTGCGGAAAGACCAACATTTCTGGCCGATTCTCCGGGCATTTTGCGGCGCCTTCTTACACGTTTTATTATATCAATATCCCATTTTTCACAAAGATACTTTGTTTTTTCTATTGTTTCTTCACAGAAAGTGTCTGGACTTTCGGATAGTTCAGTCGCTAATAATTTAAAATCATGATACGCTTCTCTCAAATTCATCACCGGATCTTGATATCTGAGGTGCACGCTATCAATCCTCTTAAGATTTCATACCGGAAATGAACTAATGTTATGAAACTAAAATTTAGTATATTTTGCAACAGAACTGTAGTTTCACTTCTGGTATTACTTGTGGTGTTAGTGTCCCCTACTAATTGTTCTAAGTGTTCTACTACATTCTCTAGCCGATCCACGATAAAGCTAACCGCTTGTATTTGTTATGGATACGCTTCTTTGGTGGAAGCAGTAAGGAAGGCGGTCGGCATGATGTGGTGGTGCACAGTGGCTAGTCATTGTCGGCTGGGGCGGGTCCTTGCCAACCTTACTGTTCCTGCGCCATAAACAGAAGAAAAGTCATATCATGCCTTTAAAAAAACTGACAAAAGCGCAGAACTAATTCAAAATGCTCAAATGGACTAAAACAACATCCGGTCGAACCGTATGTCACGGACAGACCGTTAAAACATTCAAAATTTAAATTCAAAAAAAAAAAACCGCAAAAAAAAAATTACCGTACCGGACATGGCCGGTTACCAACGCTGAAAATCGAAATAAAAAAAAATTTCTGAAAAGTTATGAAAAAGAAGAAAGGCCGAATATAGCTTGGGGGCGCCGCGGGTGTTGTTGCGACGCCCGGTTCTTAACCCACCCTCAAAATCCATGGCCACCGACGCACCTAAATTTTCGGTGGCTCCTTACCTGGTTTACCTAAGAGCCTTCTAAATAAGTGGCGACGCCATCATTCCCATTTTAAATTACAAAATTTATTTAAAATTCATCATAAAAAAAAACTGAAATATCATTAAGTATATCTATGTGTTTTAATCTTCGCGAGCTTCCTGCTCATAAGGCAATACAATCTGATTCCTTTTTTTTTTATTTAATTTCGTGAAGTCTAAGTTAGAATTTTGGTTGGCTTACATAACTACTTTATAAATTCATAACTTATATAGGTTGGCACCTATCGGTATAATAGATTTCTTATAATAATGTGTTTGGTATCTTTGTTTCTAAATACCCTCTTTAAATGCTATTCTGCTTTGCGTACATAAATTCTGTTATCTGTCTAATAGCAAGTTTTGGTTAAGTTAACTTACTATTGATGTGTTTATGTACATAGAGCAGCCTATTTAACTTATTGGGTAGGTAGGGATTAGTAAGATTTTGAAGCTGCACATCCGTGCATTTCTTTACATATGAATTGATTTCCTTATCTCTGCCAACAAGGTACCCAACCAAAAAAATATCCAGTTCACGAACTACGGTACATGCATGTCTGTAGGTAGGTATGTTAGAAGTGAAGGAATCAAAATATATGCAGAAAAAGGAAATGGATATTCACTGGTAGCAGTGATTAACCATACCAAAAAAAAATATATATATATATGTTTCTTTATTCGTCCAAATGGCATTGAAAGGCCTAGGCATGTATATGTATTTTATCTTAAATGAGTCTTACTGAATGCTATGTTACTTCAATTGTAGGCAGTAAAAGTTAATAAATACGTGTATAATATTTAGGTATGTGTTCGTTTTAATTTTAAAATACTTTATGATTGTCCAGAATCAAAAAAAAAATTGTTGGGAAAATATTGCAACATTGGCATAATTGGTGCTTGCAAAGGGTTGCACGTACGTACATACAAATAAACCATAATGGCATACGTTTAAAAGCTAATCGCATTACTATACAATTTGGTTGGATTTATACATTGAAAATATATTACGCTTTAGCGAAGTTTGTCGCCTTGACATGACAGTCTATTTTCTGGCAGATAATTCCAATGGTTTCCTTTAAATTGGCTTATACTAGTACAAAGGCATAGTGGTATATAGTTATGATAGGTACATCTGCGAGTAAAAAAAGTAGCAAATTGGCTTGCAAGTTGCAGCAATTAATCTTCTATTTCCATTTCCCTCAATTGTAAAACCGGGTTTACAGATTTAAACGACAATGACTGTCAACCAATTTCGAAACCGTTTTGGAGCGCGATGTAGTCTAATTTAAGACGAGTTCCAGGTTATATATATAATTCTGTTCCATACAACAATGAGAATTTTGCTTTGAAAATGATAAAAATTGCGTATCATTGTTGCTGCAATTTTATTGCTCGCAGGTGTATGTACGACATCCTACATTATACAAGCCTTTACATATTAAAATCTAATCCACTGTTCAAAACAATTTAACTAACTTTTTAACTCGGTAAAATATGTCGAATACAAAATCAAAACATTTACAAGTGAATTATCTAAATTTTGTACATAGTTTTGGCTGCCTTAGCTATATGACCATTTCATATAGGGTGGTGCGTATGCTTTGGTTATTCCTCATCGACCTGGTGCCGGTGGCAAACCTTCTTGGTTTTGTAAAAAAAACTTGTAGCGCTATTTATAAGTTCACTCAAGCGAAGGCAAAATATAAAGGAACGGACTCACCGCTTTAACCGCTGATATTCGCTGTCGCAATTGGCCTGACCGCAGGCCTAGGTTCGCTGCCCTGTGGTTGTCATTGTAGCTGATATATTGTAGCCCGTATGGTCGTAGCTGATAAAGATGCGGCTATGTTGTTGTAGCCGTTATAGTCGTAGCTGATAGGATTACGCTGGTATTGTTATAGCCGGTATGGACGTAGCTGATGAAGATGCAGCTAGTATTGCTGTCGGTGGTACCGCCTGTTGCAGGTGTTAACATTAGTGGCCGCAGGCCTATGTTCGCGGCCCCGCTGTGTGCGTTGCAGCTGGCGGTGGCGGTACGTCTGGTGGCTGTTGCGCTCGTGGTTGGCGCTAATGGATGGGTTGGGGGAGATACTACTGATGGTGATGCCCGTGATAATAGTAGGCGCCGTTGGTGGTGGTGGGCGCTTTGGGTCAAGGTAACCGAGTGAACCGGCTGGCGATAAAGCTCCGCGCTACCCTGTACGAGCCGGATGACTTGGCTCTTTGACGTCAATTGTATTACGCGGCGGCGTACTGCTGGCCCTGGAGGAGGAGGTGGTGTCGGACGCTTTTCCGCAAGTGGTAGTGTTCTTAGTAAACGTAGAGGAAGAGGTTTATCTCGCTAAGTGTGACTGCGAATGCCGACCTACTTCCACTGGACCTTGTGTCCACACGAAATAACCTGTGCAGAGTTTATTACCACCCAAAATAGCCGCGTAGAAACGAGATTTGTCGGAAAGAACGGTTTCGGTGCTTTGCGCTATTGACTCTTTCCTCGTTTCTCGACAATTTCCTGTGTAGGTGCACAGCCGGCGAGGATATTTTTCGATCACCAAAATTTTACGCCCTTTCACTTACTTATCTTCCCGGAAACTTAATGCTATCCTTTTTGCTAGTGATGGCCGGTCTGTCTTTTTCCTTCTTTTTCGATACTTTTTATCGCAACTTTCGCCACATCACTAGGTGTGTTCGCGTGAACACGCTCCCAAGTGGATCGTAGCCGTAGACCGTAGCAGCAGACCGTAACATATTCTGGTGCTCCATCATGTTTGAGATCAACGTTTGACAGCTTTTGTTAAAGCATTTTTTAATAATTCCCATCGTAACGTTGAACGTGAGAAAAAAAGATATACATATGCTTTAAATTATTCCACAACCTGTCGCAAGTGTTTTTAATATAGAAGATTTTTTCCAGAAATCAATATTTTCCAAAAATCAGTTATAATAAAAATACAAACTATACAGGAAGTTCTGCTCTGCGGACCATTTGGCGCCCCCTGTGAGAAGCGCCCTAGGCAAGATTCCCTCTCTCCCCCCCCCCCCCCCCCCCCCACTCCGCAAGTGAGAAGTTGTTATAAAGTATTATAATTATCACTCATGTGCAGCTAAAAATTCAGGCAAATAAAAACTAAGCTTTCAACGAGAGTGAAATCTAAATGCAAAAGTTATTTATGTTTTTTGGGATGAAACCGTAAAGACAACAAAATTCCCAATGCAAACGAGAGACACAAACTGTACAAAATTGCTGATAGCAACAACTACAAATAAAATAGGACTACAATTCACATATATTTATGTACAGTGCAGTCCACATGACTAAAGCCAAAGCAATTACAATAAGAGCAAAGATTTATATCCAGCTGTTACTTTACTGCCATAATTTAAAATTTTTTGAAGGCCAACAACGACAGGTTAGCCGGGCCCACTGCGAAGTTATAGAGCGGTAAAGAGAATGCAACAGACAGCATTTGCCTTTTTATGCTTCATACAAACACAAATCAAATTTTGAAAACTTAAAACTTAACTGTGGCTAACAAGAGCCACATAAGGAGCATGCGAAATTCGTTGAAAAAAATAAATATTGAAAAACAAAAGCAAAACTGAAGTTGAAGAACACAATTTATAGGGGTTTGCCGATTGTGAATTAGGAGGCGGTACTGTCGATTTGCAACTGAAAGACATAAATTATAATCCTTTCGATAAGCTCTTATTGCCGTGTTTTTGTTGCTAGTGTTGCAGCTGGATTCGACTGCTGTTTTACTTATAAAAATTTTGTATTCTTTCACGCATGGAATTGAGAAGTATTTTGGTAGAAACCAGTAGCTATGCAAAATGAAAAATAAATTCCTGTTAGATGATGAAGGGTTCTAGGTACTTTGGGAAAGGCAGTGAATAATAGGGGAATCTTTCTGATAAGCTAGAGTCTTCAAATTGAGATTATTTAAAAAACTTAAAACAATGCAGTCCGTAAGACAATCTTCGGTTTTAAGATGCGTTCACTTTAACATGGTCCAGAATCCAATAAACTACAATCAAAATATCTTTCAGATGACGCAGACCGAAATATTAGCCGCGTTTTTTTTCACACGCGTATACGTTTACGTTTGCGCGTGAAAAAAACGCATATCCTCGCTTAGATAATGCTTAGGAGACCCATCTAGCGGCAGTGGTTAAATAACTACAGCTACAGCACAGGGTGTACCGAAAAGCGGAGACACAACCCTCCGATGGCCATAGGGTATAACATATAGCTGAATCAGTTGCGATGAATTGTGGACACACATAGAATACTTAGAATTAGTGTAGAGGGTGAAATGAAGACCATGTTTCAGTTACATCTGAGTATAATGCGTATTGAAATTTAGTAGGACAAATTTTATGCGCAGCAATTTCAGGGGAGTATTTAAAGTTTGTCGCTTAGCAGTCCATATAAAGTTTAAGCGTAAACGTATATAGAAGTAAAAGAAAAAACACAGCTATTAAAAACATTCGTATATAGAACTATTTCAAATCGTATTTAAAATTTATATCAGTTATTGCTTAAAAGAGATCACTATGAAGGAAATTAGCACTCGGTGCGACTCGGTAGAAACATTTGATTGATGATTCCACTTAAAAACTTTTAAAACTAGTATATCCGGCAGACTTGCTCCTGCCCGAAAAATAGTTTGCTACATTGAAAACGTAAACCTCGATTCCCTCTTCTTTCTCTCGTCCCTCTTCTTCTTCTCGTTTTTCTTAATCTTGTCCACCTCCATGCCTAATTGCACTAGCACTCCTACTCCTTCTCGCACTCCGACTTCCACTCCAACTTTTATTTCCATTCCAACTCTCAACTCACGCTCCCACTCCCACTCCTATTCTCGCAGGCCTTCCCACTCACTGCCTACTTTTTTTTTGTAATTACAACTCACGTTCTCAAACATGGTAGCACCTTTCCCAACGTCGTCACATCTTGGACATCTAGATATTTTAAACATCTTATCGTAAAATAATATAGATCCTGTTTATAGTTAGTCCCCAGAGCCCACCTACTAACCAAAGTAAGCACAGAAGGTATATGAGATATATAGAATTGAAGAAACGATAAAGCTATACAAAAAAATATTGTGCTTAACAAACGCTTAAATTCCAATAAACTAATCGATCATTTTAGTGAATACAAAAAACACACAGGAAAAACTGGAAGGTAAAATAGAAATGTTAGCAAAATACTCAGAATGAGTCTCCAGTTTTTGTTGGTTCAATCCAATAATTCGTGTATCCAAAACATTTTAAAGCGGTTGGCATACGTAAAGATATTGCTTCAACAATTCCAATTAAGAACAAACAAAACAGCAACAAATAAAAACAGAACTGAATATGACTTAAATATTAGCAGCTAGACGGTACAGCAGACAGCATCATAACCTTGCACTGCTGGAGTTCACTTTTAGTTTTTAAGTGATTAATGTCAAAACACAAAACATTCGTAACTTCACACTTGGTTTGAAATAAATAAAACTCTTATTGTTATGAAGAAACTCATGCAAATCGGAAACTCTTTCAGCTTTGTATGTATATCTTTATACACATAGATACATAATTTTATGCTATGGCCTTATATGTGAAATGAATTTCGCACTAAAACTGAGGCATGGGAGCTTGTACGAAATTTACGCATCAAAGAGGTTGTTGTGTGATTTTCACATTGACGCAATATTTAGCTTAATTTACCAACCACTTGAATATGAGTTGAAATTAGCGAAATCAGACAGTAAATTAAGCCACGACGTGTTTTCAATTTGCTAATTAATAATGTTATCGTTTTGTTATCAATGAGTTTTCGGTTTGATATCAACGGGTTATTATTTTATATTTCTATAGAGGAGCTATCAGCTTGTATTGTAGTGTTATTGCTATTTTATCGATGACTCATAAATTTGTTATAAAACATACCGATAAAAAACAACGCACAGGTTTGAGTTATAAAGCTTAAATTGATAAATAATAAATAAATAAATAAATGTAAGGCGCAATAACCTCCGAAGAGATTTTAGGCGGAGCTTCTCTTCCAATTTGCGTCGTGCTCCTCTTGATTTTCCCTAAAAATTGGCCGGACGGGAGCTACATGTTTTATGCCGACTCCGAACGGCATCTGCAAGGCAGAGGGGTTTTCACTGAGAGCTTTTTTTCATGGCAGAAATACACTCGGAGCGCTTGCCAAACACTGTCGAGGGGCGACCCCGCTTAGAAAAATGTGTTCTAATTCAAAATCCATAATTCTAAAATTTTAATGTTGCGGTAGGCGGAGCATGCTACCATCACACCACGGCACGTGAAACTAAAAATCTGAGGCGTATCATAACCTGATTAAGGTTCAGTTTGTCTTATATATGACTATCAATGGAAATTTGATGTCACTTCTACCGAACTGTATGTAATAATTATTCCAATATTAGCCAAAACGGACATCATAGGTCGCTATTCATGTATGTATTATGTGTTCCAAAGATGGACCAAATCGGACCACAAATACGATTTTTTTGAATATCTCGATCTTTGCCCCACCTAGCGGCAATTTGTTTGCATATGTCGCTTTCTATTCTTGTATGTATTATGTGTTCCAAATATGAGCCAAATCGGACCACAAATGTGATTTTTGTGAATATCTCGATTCTTGCGCCACCTAGCGGCGATTTTTTCATAGGTCGCTTTCTATTCTTGTATGAATTATGAGTTCCAAACATGAGCCAAATCGGACAACAAATACGATTTTTGTGAATATCTCGATCCTTGCGCCACCTAGCGACGATTTTTTTTCTTCATATTGAATTGTACTCGGGTTCTGAACTATATTCCAAGTTTCAAGCTTGTAGCTTATCGGGAAGTTACTTAAATTTTAATTACAAAATTCGTTCACAACGGCCGTGCAGCCTGTCAAGTCAACCTAAATAAAACCCTTTAAAAAGCATTGAAATAAAATAAAATAATA
Organism: Eurosta solidaginis; assembly: GCF_040869045.1. Taxonomy (NCBI): domain Eukaryota; kingdom Metazoa; phylum Arthropoda; class Insecta; order Diptera; family Tephritidae; genus Eurosta; species Eurosta solidaginis. The sequence continues at coordinate 28,979,967 of NC_090321.1, forward strand.
TAATTTAACATAAACAAAAAAATTAACCAAAATAGAATAAAATAAAATTAATTACAACAAAATAGAATAAAAATTAAAGAAAATAAAATAAAATTAAATTAATTAAATTAAACTAAATTAAATTAATAATTTTTTTAATAATTTGGGAAAAATTTAAACAACGTGACATCGGGACGGACAAGGCGACAGCTGTTTCGATTATACCTTGAAATTCTCTTCAAAGCCTTTTCTCCCGGAAGTGGGATTTGAACCCGCACTCCTACGATGGTTGAAGTGTTACAAACGCATTCAGCTATGTCATGCCTTAGTTTTTGTAAACCTTATCCCAATTGCCTTCTTTGCATATTTTCGGGAAGAAGATTTGGTGCTTTTATACAACCCACAACGAACAAAAGTTTTTGTGGTAATTGCAGTGTAATTGGTAAGGCCCATACAAAGTTGTAAAACGGATCAACGATGTAGGTTACCGCATACAAACCATTGGCAAACCACGAAACAAAATGAAAGTGATTCATTTGGAAAGGCTGCCATCGTTTAGATCAGAAAATTTGTCTGATCTTATTAAATTTAATAAGATAAAGTAAAGTATTATAAAACAAAATAAAATTAGATAAAAAAATTAAATAAAATTAAAAAATAAAATAAAATAATATAAAATAAAATAAAATAAAACAAACAAAAATTTAAGTAAGAAAAAAATCAAAATAAAATAATATAAAATAGAACAAAGTAAAATAAAACTAAAATGCAATTAAATATACTAAAGTAAAACAAAATCGAATAAAGTAAAAATAAAATAAAAAAATTTAAAAAAAATAAATTAAATTAAATTAAATTAATTTTGATTATATTAAATTGTATTAAATTAAACTAATTATAATAAAATCCATTTAAAAAAATTTAACTAAAAAAAAAAACAAAACAAAATAATTTAAAATAAAATAAAATAAAATAAAATAAAATAAATTAAAACACAACAAAACAAATTAAAATAAAAAACAAAATCTCAATAAAAATATATAAAATAGAACAAAGTATAACATCTATAAACCACATCTATAAACTACATCAGTAAACCATCCTTTCAGCTATCAATAATAAACCAATAAAAAGTCGATGACTCGGCGATAACAAGCCAATGAAAAACCGATAACTCTAGGATGTTAATTCGCTATCAATTATAAGATGGTAGGTTAGGTTAGATTAAATTAAGAGGGCGTGTGTGAGAATTTCCCACAATTCCACTCGGAGAGATTTGTTTCCATTTCGAGTGCCTTCAGTAAGTGCCGGGTGCGCTTCTTTTGCTAACGGAACCACTACTAGTTCGCCCTCTGTACAAACTTACAGTTTAAATCTAGTTACCTTGTTGTCATTATTTCATTGGTTCCGAAAGATACCGAAGCTCCGAGCCTCTATTAATATCTGCAATCTGCCGACAATGACCATACTATCCTTTAGCAATCTAGTTGCTCTCTATATTGCATCAACATCCACCTGGAATGCACTGCATGAGTCAGACAGTTGGTACTATTTATTTTTCTGCAGATATTTTAATAACATTCCAGTTCCAGTTTCCCTTTTTATTTTAGAGTCGTCTTTGGATATGCCCCTACTACTGTCTAGGCCTCCCTCCTATGCCTCCTTTGAAAAATAACTTCTGCATATGTAAGCAAAACCGCAGTGATTTGGTTGTTGTCGACAAGTAAGTTTGTGATCGTTTTAGTATAATACAATTATTTCCTGCTAAAATAGGTTTGCAAAATCTCCAAAATAGTATTAGATATTTAATGATTTTTTCAATTGACCTCAGTTGAATTATATCATTCACATAAAATAACCACATTCAATTCTAGGGAAAATATTTTGATAATATCTATCAATAGAAAGTATGTAACAAAATCAATACATAGCAAAGCTTAATAAACTTTTGATATTTTAAAAAAATTAGAAATTTTAAACGAAATTCTAAGCTCATAAAAAGTTCATCAAAATTACAACAAAATCTAACACATACATACATGTATATTAGAAAAAGTTGCTAATGTCCGTCCCTAAATTTAAAGATTATGTTGAGAGGGTTTCGGAAAATTTTTTTTAATTTTTTTTGATCCTTCGAAATACAGCCGAAAAGGTTTTTTCGTTGTGACTTGGTTATTTGACGTCCGATTTTTAAAATTGATATGGCATTATTTTGGCTTTGAGAAGCTTCACATTTCCTCTTAATGTCCTTTTAGGCTATGAAATCGTTTTCACATGATTAGGCCAGCTAACAAAATTGTGATCAGCAAATTGGAAAAGTAAAAATTTGGTCATGGTCCGCTTTGGTATAACAGCTGTTATAAAAAAAAAAAATAAATAAATGTAAGGCGCGATAACCTCCGAAGAGATCTAAGGCCAGCTGTTATACGTGGTGAAAAATCAGAAGTCAGAGTCTGACTGCAGCTTAAAAGGGCATTAAACGGAAATGTGAAGCTTCTCAAGGCCAAAATAATGACATATCAATTTTAAAAATCGGACGTAAAATAACGATGTTACAAAGAAAACCCCTTTTCGGCTGTATTTCAAAGGATCAAAAAAAAATAAAAAAAAAATTTGTCGAAACCATCTCAACATAATCTTTAAATTTAGGGGCGGACATTAGCAACTTTTTTTTTCGACCCAGTCTAATGTATATGTACAGAATGGATAAAAACATCTCTTCTACCCTACATGCGCCTATGTACACAAATAAATTAACAATACAAATTAAAATGTACATAAACGCTGTGAAAATTGAGTACAAATCCATGCAACGCGATGTGGCGTATTTACACCTTAATGACTCTGACCCTGTGACTTAGCTAACTGACGACCAAAAGCTGCATTGCAGTTATACTCATGAATGAGAGTAAACAAATGAATACTTAGTTGATGATTCTATCAATGACCAAGTGGGATTGATTGACATGAATTAATGTTGTTGTGCATTAGGGTGCTTAAAAATATATGTTTTTTTTTTGCAAAAATACGTTTAAAAGTTTTGTTGGATATTGTGGCGAATATTAGCATCAATATGCTGTTAGTAAATAATCACAACAACAAAAACAGCAAGCAGCCACTCTTACGTACATGTACACATTAAGGCAAGCAACACATACGTACATCGAAAGCTATCTCATCGAAGAATATCTCACATACACATATGTACTGATCAGCTAAGAGAAGAAGTAGTTATTCACACATACACACGCATATTAGCCATATGAAGAAGAGCATAAACTACAAATATACATGTATATAGCAGGGTAACCAATCATGGGCTGCAGCTGTTCTAGAACACAGGTTCGTGGAACAACAAGACAACAGAGAGTATAAAAGCAGCGCAAGCTGAGGAGTGACTAATCAGTTTGATTTAAATACGCTTTTGTAAAGTACGTTATATTGAAGTATAATTGTACTACTCCCAAAGTATTCAAATAAAGTTCATTTTGCAATACTGAATATTGGAGTCATTTATTCGAGAGTTCAGCGATTCAAACGTTAGCAGAAGGTGTATAATTATCAGAAATTACCAAAATTCGTTACAGTATAAAAACAGAAACTTCACTTTGTCACAATATAGGTTGATTTTGATTGAAAAAATAAAATTATTGAAGTTTCTCTAGACGTTTAAACTTAGCATAGCGTAGCCCAATCCAATATGTATAGAAGAGGGTAATTTTAGGGAATATATTTGGGATTTTTTACAAAATGTTTATACTGGAAGCATATAAGTTATTTCTCTTTGTAGAGATTCATACGTTTTTATCAGGATGTAAAAGATGAATATATGTATTTATGTAATTTTAAAAAATTATTGTTGAAAACTTAGTGTGTTGTTGATTGTCTTGACTACAGTTTCCTAAGTTATTACGCTCTATCGGGAAAAAATAAACACTTTCGCATATAAAGAAAATGATTTAATTTGACAGCTTTGGGATTTTATTTTCTTTCCCATCGTAGTTCAGAATATTGGCCCAGATTTCTTTCAGTGAGACACCCGTTTCACGAACCCCTAATACTAAACTTCGCGGGCATATCACAAGGCAACCGTATAAGTCTCAAGGATTGTGTTGTAGGAGGTAGTGTTTATAGAAACGAAGCTTACCAGCTAATTGCTTTATAGGCTGCTTCAGTTGTCTATTTATTCCGATCGTCCATTCCAATTTGCGTCGGTCCTCTTTTTAATTTTTTTCAAAATTTTTTTCTTTTCTGCGGGGCGAGACCTACATGTGCTATGCCGGCTGTTAACGCAGGTGTAAGGCAAACGATTTTTCTATGAGAAGCTTTTCATGGTAAAAAAATACTCCGAAGACTTGCCAAACGGCTTCCGGGGCGCAATCGTATTTTTCAAAATTTCATTCAAAAGGCTAAATACGGGCTTAGTGAACAATATATAAGCATTTGCAACGGTTTTTGGCGATTTCAAAGCTGTAGACCATGATAATCTTAGCAAGTCTTGCTCTTAAAAATTTTGCATATAATCAACTTTTTCTTCAGCACATCGCTTAAATTTCGAATTCCGCATCAATATTCTGGTAAGTATAGCTAAAAATATCTAACACTAACTTCAGAATTGGGAGGAGAGGCTTTACCTTTCCAATGTACCATACATTTGCTCACAATCGGCCGAAATGTGATGAGTGTCAATAGGTTGGCATAAGAGTTTTGAGCACCGATTTCTAGAAAAAGTCCACCTTACATATTGGTATAGAATGCAATGGCGTGTGAGTAAAGTTCTTTTGAGTAACATTTCGCACTAACACTAGAAAGTTTCACCGAAACCATCAGGAAGTTCGTGCTGATGCAACGTGTTGAAGATTTACTCAACCTTATTTAAAAAAAAAAATATTCTTAAGAATTTTAATATTAAATCAATGCGACACCTTCGGTTAGTTAGGTCAGCACACCACCTCTACAGAGTGAAAGTCATAATAACGGTAAAGTGAAATAATGTCCATAGAAATGCTTTCCAAAGAAGCTTTATTCCTTTTCGGAAATTCTTTATAAATAAAGAAAGTTTTTAAAGTTGGTTATCGTTAGCTTAAGTCATTCACAAATGCCCTAACCTATAGATTTTCCAAAACTTCTCTTTTCATAGATTTTGTTAAAATATACATGCAAAGATATTGAAAAACCGTCAAAATGATCAACTTTCCAATTTCATTATTATTTTCTAAGCAGAAATAAACAATTTAGGTTGTCAAATGAACTCGCTCATTTTTTTACAGTTTTTTCCTAAATAATTCCAGTGCTAAAATTTAGTTGATCACCCAGCCTAAATGTGGTTCGATAAATAAAATTTTGTTTACGAATGAATGCAATGAAGATGAGTTTTCACTGAGAAGATTTTCATGGCCCAAATACACTTGGACTCACTGACGAGGGGTGATTCCGCTTAAAAAAACGTGTTTCTTAAGGAAAACACTTTTTTCTAAATTTTCGATGTTGCTTTCACTGGGAGTTGAACCCATGATATTCGGTGTGGTAGGCGGAGCAGGCAATCACCACACCACGGCGGCCGCCATTGAGTGATCACCCTAATATTATGAGTATGCACCTACAAGGTCCCACATTATCATTTACTTAGTTGTTTGTAGTTGTAAATTGTAAATTAAATTGTAAATAGCTATGTAAGTGCTTAAATATACACAAACTCAAATTTAAATACGATAACGATATGCACACATACATATATATATGAATACAAATGTATATATTTGCTTTTATTTTTGTCAGCTTCTGGGTGCAGAAGCAGGTAACTAATACAATCTTACATATATTCATATGTATTTTTAATAAACTACTATTACCAATTCACATATTTCAATATTGTAATTATTTTGTTACTAACATTTTCAATAAATATTGAATTTGGTTATGCGCTTGATTGAGTTGCAAGTTTTAACTGCCCATTGTGTTGTATGCTACATTTGATAATTATGCCGTTATGTGCGATGTGCGTGCCATAAATGTTGGTGCGACAGATTTTTTATGTAAACAGTAGTAATTTGGAGCAATCACGTGTGCCACTGTGCATGTTAAGTGGTTATGTATATACACGTAGAGTATTGATTTGTACCTTTATCTGCGTTGATAGTTAGATGAGTGTAATGACCGTTATTAGTAGCATTTTGTTAATTATTGTGAAAAAAATTAGAACTCGTTTTATTTGTATGTATGTGCTCTCTAAAAATGTGGGAAAAGAAGACAAAATTTATTAGTTTTTTGAATAAAAAAAAATGAAATAAATGTAAAGCGCGATAACCTCCGAAGAGATCTAAGGCCGAGCTTCTCTTCCAATTTGCGTCGTGCTCCTCTTGATTTTCCCTACAAATTGTCCGGACGGGACCTACATGTTTTATGGCGACTCCGAACGACATCTGCAAGGCAGATGAGTTTTCACTGAGAGCTTCTCATGGCAGAAATATACCCGGAGCGCTTGCCAAACACTGCCGAGGGGCGACCCCGCTTAGAAAAATTTTCTTCTAATTGAAAAACCTTATTTCTAAAATTTTGATGTTGTTTTCCCGGAATGTGAACCCAGGGTATACGCTGTGGCAGGCGGATCACGCTACCATCACACCACGGTGGCCGCCGAATATATATTTTTATATTATTCATTTATATAAGCTAAAAATAGCTCGTTTAATCGAAATGTCAAAAAATAATTATTTCTTAGTACAAGAATCAAAAGGTTTCTAAACTCTTTACACAATTCTTTCATTGTAATTATTCCGCCGACAACTACGGTTCCTACAGTTTCTCAAAGTTAGCTTCTCATGACCCTCTCCCAAGCAGCGATATCTGCTTTCATTAAAGGCCTGCCGAAGAGGAGGGCCACCGTTTCCCGCTCTTCTTAAAATTTACAACTCCTGCAGTATCGACGACAGGGAACGCCTAGTCTTTCAGCTCTTAGGTCGCCATTTTGATCAGGTGTGGTGGTAGCGTGCTCTGCCTACCACAAAGAGGATTCTGGCTTCAAGTTCATGGCGAAGTAAAATCATAAATTTAGAAACAAGTTGCTTCAAGTAGAAAAAAGTTTTTCTAGCCGGGGTCGCCTCTCGGAAGTGATTGTGTAAACACTCTGAGTGTATTTCTGCAATGAAAAGCTTCTCAGTAAAAATTCATCTACCTTGCCGATGCCGTTTGTAGTCGGCATAAAACATGCAGGTCCCGTTCCGTAAATTTGTAAGGAGAATAAAAGGAGCACGATGCAAATTAGAAGAGAAACTCGGCGTTAATCTCCTTGGAGGTAAATCGCGCCTAGCATAAATTTTGTTTCGGCTATTTCCAAAAATGAAGATTTCCTTACCAAGAGTATATTTTCCTATCCAAACCGCGGCTCTCATTACACCTGATACTTCTAGCTGGAGGGCACTACCATGATAATATATTTGGAGGGAGAAATGAAGGGATTGGTCCTTAGAATTAACTCCTCCTATAACTCTACCAATTAACGTTTTCAGTGTAAATGAAAATGCTACAGTCAGCAGCAAGGCATAGATCCGACTCCGCCCAACTGGGAGTGCTTACCACAAAATTGTTATCTGCAACAGTTGTTACCTGTAAGTTCAAAGCGCACATCATTTAAATTGGTTGAACTGGTTGGGCCCTAAGGACCACACATAGACAGAATGACTCCAAAGTGTCATTTAGATAAACATCCCATACATACTCTAGTTAAATGTAGCTCATGACATGAGTTAGAATGACTTCGTACTGCAAAAGGGGTTCGTTACCAAAATTGAATCCGCCTAAGCTGCATAAAAACCATTGTGAAAATCGGCGGCAAAGATTTTGCAGTTCGCAATAATCCTAAGCACATTTAGATCATTATTGCTTGAGATTATAAATTTGTTTTCATGCCACGCATAAATGGTTTATTACCACTTTATTTTATTAGCCATTTCCAGTCCTAGTTGACACCATTTTCAAATGAGGTCACAATTTCGTTTACTATAAGTTAGGTTAGGTCCGTAAGGACCTCACATGGATAGAAGTTTGTTTACCCACCAAATGGAAAAACCCTATCAAAAACTGGAACCTAGGACCTATGCTACTTTCTGCTTAGAGATCTGACAGCTGTATCACTTCTAACAGCGGAGTCTTAGCATGGCATGCGCAGGGCACGAGAACAAAACGTTCTCGATCAATTCCTCCTCCAACCCCTACTTCTAACATCTGCCAGAAGATAATGTTCCGTCAGAAAACCCGTCATGAGTCTACAATCATCTCATTTTAATGATAGTTTTTAAGACCTACACATGATTTTCGACATTTTAGAGCCCGATTCTTGAGTCCACGCCTCTCTCGCTTGGTCGATCATGTGCTAATCTCGCCTTCTCTCTTTTAGCTAGTTCATCCGCTTTTCCATTCACATCTATTTCCATATTCACCCAATATTTTTTACCATACTTCCATCCATATGTGAAACATGTGGAATATTATTTAAGTGTCGTTTAAAAATTGTAGAAAATTTTAAAACCTATTCCTTTTTATGATAACTATTGTAGGTATATTGGAATGGCTTTTCTAAATGGAAATAGCACTGACGATGGCACAATGCCGAGACCAGTTTGTCGCCAAACAAGTTTTGACAGGAAACTTAAGATCGTTCCAATAAATAAAATCTCTTCATTTTAATATATACATATTTGAACGACTTTTCGTTCCGTCTAATAAAATTCTGATCTGAACCTAAAATGACACTGAAGATGGCATAATACTGAACCAGATTGCCCTCAGACCAAACTTTATAGGTAAGAAATGTAAATCGTTCCTATACACATCATTTAAACATCATATTTCAAAATAAAAAGCGACGACATACTCGTACATATGTGACTAAATTTTTTTGTATCACATTTGATCTCGTTGTACTTTAAATCAATTTATAGATTTTTTTATTTTTATACGAGCTAAAACTGGTAAAGACGCAATGGACGGTCTTAGAACTTCTTTTGACAATACATACTGCTTTTTGAAGTGTAGCTATAATGAAAAAATTACCAAGTTTTAATTGCTTTATTTCCCGTTATCATTGCTTTACTTCTCCAAGCATAACATAAAACGCTATATCGGTGAAAATAGTTGCTCACTTTTCACCAAAAAGCAATTTATAGTCTCACACCTATGAGTTGTACATATGAATCTGTGTATCAATGTGTGACCATTATCATGCGTGATCATATTTGAGTATAATACTGAACAGATATATGTATGTATGTTCATACCACAGGTGAGTTGGCAAAGTAAGTAATTGTTGTTGGCTGCTGTTTTTTCTTTTCTATTGTTACCATTAAAAGTAGCGTGCTGACCTGTTTGCAACGCCTTACAGTTCTAGTTTTTTTTTTTTTTTTTTTTTTTTAGGCTAAAGATCTCAACTACATGCATGTATGCATGTATATGTAATTACTTTTGTTTGTTGGTCAGTTTAGTCATCGCCTTCGCGGTCAGATAGATTGCCGCACATAAGCCAATTATACGGTAACCAGGGGTACATTCAGTAAGTAAAACAAGATATGGATACGCAAGTGGGATACAAAAAAATTAATTCTTTTAAAAATGCTTATTAGATGTTGTTGTTAAGCGTGATGTGTCCTTTATTGCCCAATATATGCAAACTTTTCCAAAAAAGTTTTTTAATTTTATGCGAAAAATTGAAACAGCACTGCAACAGCGCGGACAAGGTGGCTGATGTTTTGATTGTACCTTGTAAAGCTCTTCAAAGCGTTTTTGTCCGCAGTGAAGTTTGAACTCTAATTCCTGTGATGGTCGATCTGTTGACAGCCACACTTACCTAAAGCCATGTGTTGTTGTTGCACAACTTTTTCCCAATTACCTTCATATATTTGTGCTTTCATAAAGAACCTGTCAACAGCAATGGTCATGACTTCCACGCAAGTATGCATACGAATCATGTTCGGTATGAAAATAGCCAATTGGGAATGTTTACAACAACAAGACGTGGTTTTGGTGCAATCTGACTGACAACAGATCGATCAACGCAAGAGTGCGGATTTAAATAACATTACCGGGAAAAATGACTTTGAAGAGGTATACAAGATATAAGATGAGAATTAATGTCGTTTTGTCCGTCCTGATGTTGTGATGCTTAAATTTAAAAATTATTTATTTTATTATTAAAATTGCCTAATAAATATAATTTTAGAAATTTGCCTTACCCAAACCCAAGTGGGCCTTTGAGGTCTTTCATCAATTCATATTCCAATTTATTAATCAATTAAGATATACTACATTATTCTCTGAAAAAAATGCCATACACTTTTACATAAAAAAAAGCGCATACCTTCAAAAAAAAAAAAATATATATATGAAATGTGTCCCAACATACCCTAAATTGTGATGCAAATGTATAACGTATACTCATAGGTGTTGACCGATTGTTTCACACGCGTTGCTCAAAAGTGTTGCACGCCGTATATTGTATTTTTCAATAACTTAATGGTTGCTGTATTTCAGTCAAAAGCAAGTCAGAGCAGCACAGAAGTAAGTACATTAGGCTGCGCCTTATTTGTATGGAGCCACTTCGTCGGAAAGCTACCGTGAATCGTAGTCAGCGCATAAAAATTTTAGTTTTAGGAAAATTTTGCCAAATATAGTTCACTCTAATACGAATCTGTAGTTGTTATTTTCAAATTAAACAATGAGTGTGAGGTGAGAGATGTTAGTTGTATAGTGGCCAACAACAACCGTATGAGAAATCTGCTCCACTAAACATTAGCTCTGTATTGGGTTATTTTTTTATCTTTCCAAGCTTTGAACTGGTTTTTGTTGCAAAGTAACAAATATCGTAATGAAAATGCGTTTACATATTAAGGCATATCCGAAAACGTTCGGTCTTCCCAAAATTCAAACATTGCGTACCAGTGAAGCCTTCATGTAACATTTCTCCATATGCTCAGTATTTGTTGCATAACCAAATCATAATTTTTGTCACAAATAGACAATGTTGTATTTGAAATGCAATATATTACACTGGTCAACAGTGATTTTGGTGCAGCTCTACTTGTAACCAAATTTGGTAGTACTCGATACCCTGATAAAAACCGTATACTTACTTTTATAATGCTACGTACCGTTTTCTAGATAGGGTCAGGAACCCCCTTTTTTTATAAGGCATGTATGGCCCCATAACTTTGTTTCTGTTTATTCCATCAACACAGTTTTGATGTCGTTGAAAAGAGCACATTTCACCGCTTCTATCAGTATACAAATTGTTAATATGTCTTCACAAACGTCAGAGAAATTGCCAAAATAATGTGAAAAATTAAATTTTTTGTTAAATTTTTTCATTTTTAATCAGGGGTTTCTCGAATAATTTGGCAACCAGAGCATATGTAAATTATTTTAAAACAATATCCTATTAATTCTGTTTTCAAAGACATATACATTTTTTATATTCGCGTAGATCTTCCTAATATATTCTATTTTAGTAAATTTTTACTATGAAAAAAGTTTTTTGTTATTTATTTTATTATTAACTTTTTATTTACATAAAATCTTTCGTTTACGTGATTTTTGTGAATGAGGTATGGCAAGACAATCACGTTGCATTCTCCAGCAGTAGTCAGCCATCATATGCTGATCCCATCGGTCTTGGTGCCTCTCTTCCATAGTTTTTAGGTCCTGGTGAAACCGTTCGCCTTGTTCTTCGCTATAGGAACCAAGATTCTCCGGAAACTGGTCAAGGTGGCTGTGGATATAATGGACTTTGATGGACATGTTACATCCTAAGTTTTTGTAATTTTCTAGCATGTTGTTAACAATATCAGAGTAGTTACTTGACTTGTGATTTCCCAGAAAGTTCTTAGTAACTTCAACAAACGAATTCCACGCAAGCAGTTCCAAACTGGTCATTGAATTGGAAAAATCAGTATCTTTTATCAATATTCTTATCTGTGGGCCACTTTTATTTTTTCTATGCTTAGCCTAGGAAATTTTCTCGTTATGTAAAAAAACATTGTACTTTTTTAAGTATTAGGGTTATTTTTATCTAACGCCTTCACAAATTGTTTCATTAGTCCCAGTTTAATGTGTAAGGGTGGCAAAATAATTGAATCTCTTCTAACTAAAGGTGGGTTTATCACATTCTGCTTTCCCATTTCCAACATCTCACGTACAGGCCAGTCCCTTTCTGTCCAGTGTTGGTGCTTGGCACGACTATACCACAGGCAATAAAAGCATGGGTATTTGGTGTATCCACTTTGTTGTTCTAACAAAAAGTTAACCATCTTTAGATTATGTTCGTTATACTTGATTTTGTCTAAAACATGTGCAATATTTTGATATTCTTCCTTTAATTTAGTTGAGTGAGCAATGGGAATTGAACCATATTGGTTATCTTACACTAGCTGGTCATGGTTGCAAGTGGCTTTGCCATGTACACATCCACGTTTGTAGAAATTACAATCAATTATTTAATTTTGCTCTGAATTATTTTGAATTTCAAAACTAGGCATTTCAATAAGCAAAGGGCAGTCGATTTACTACTTACGCCATTGCTTTCGATCGTAGTATCGCTGTGGGTTGTGTAAACAATTTTAAAACTAAATTTTTAAATATTTTGAAAATATTTAAATAGCTCATATTTTAGAGCCTTATAAAAGAACTCGTGTACAGAAAAACGCATTCCATTTTAAAAATTTTAAACTTTGATTTATAATATGCATAGATACATATTATGAAAATAAACAAATTACATATATGGGAAATGGTTACACCCAGATTGCCCATAATAATGTATTTTATCAAAATTAAATAAATTAAAAGGACTTGCCGTCATTTTATACACGCCTCGCTCAAAGCGTATTGACATGAACGCTTTGGTTGGCCCAAAGCGAAGAAAGCGGCTAGGCACTGTATTTAATTTGAAGTGCAATATATACTCTTCCATACGCATAGTATACATTCCAATGTATATAGAAATTACTAGAAATCTACTTTTTATGTGAGCCATTTCGAATTTCAGTAAAAGGACTTAACGTCATATTATACACGCCTTGTTTAATGGGGTTTTACAGTTGATTTACTACACACTCCATTACACATCTTTTCGCTATAGCACTGAATTGGCTTTCGTTTGTAACAGTGTTGTGCGTTGTGTAAACAATTTTTGAAACTTGATTTTTAAATATTTCAAAAATTTTCAAATAGCTATTATTTTAGCGCTGTAAGAAGTTTTTTTTTAAGAAAATCCATTCAGTAAAGTGCGAGACTACCTATCTTATTTCTAATTGTTGTTTTTATGAGCAAGTCCCTTTTTCGCTCTTATTTGGAATCCAAACCTATAAATAAACTTTTGGTTGTAAAGAAGGAGATTCGTGCTATTAGCGAGCTGTGTACATTATTGGTCGTAGTGCATTCGTTTAGCTATATTTTATTAAAATAATTTGTTAAAAATAAACGATTGTGAGTATACAAAGAAATGTAATAGTACTATGGCACTATTGTGAATATTTGATTAGAACTAACACTGCATTACCGGCTAACATTCGCCAGATGACAGCGCAAGTGCATGTAAATTTTTATTGGTAGATGATTGATTGATAGAACAGCTGATTTCTGTTAATATTTGATATGGTACTTTTGTATTTTTTTGCGTAAGATGCGCACGGTTCCGGCTAGCAACAAATATTTTAGAATTTGATTTATTACATGCGTTTATATAGATTATGAAGAGGATAAATATTCAACATGGTTCCACTTAGATTATCCATAATAATTTATTGTATTGAAACTTTATTTCAAACTTACTTCATCCTGCTAGCAATACGGCGAAGTTGGGTTTCTAGCTACCGTCTAATATACATATTTATGTTCATATATGTAATATATGTTTGTTGTGATCCGTATACGCTAACATGTAAATCGGTTTTACCTACTATATATTTTACCTTTTTACTATGAATTATTGGAGTGCTATGATCTTATGTGTTTTTTTAATTTATTTCGTCGTTTACGCTTAAGCTCTGCTTGCCTCTTTATGCGGTAAGCAATCCGTTAGCAAAGTAAACTCACCAGCTGCGTTTTCATTGCCTTCATTTTGATCTACCGTTTCATTGTGGGTATTTATTTGTTGTTTGATTGCATTCTCAGCGTAGTTATAGCCTTAATATATTGACCCATTCTGATACTCAGCACATACACATTTGGGTATATGAGTTTAGTTTTTATAAAAAGGTGTGTTTGGCAATATGTATGTATGTATGTGTTCAAGTTTGCCTCGTAAATCTTTTCTAGAGCTAAAAACTGCTGACCCAGTTCAAATTGCTTCGATTTAATATGCGGGCTGTGCGTGTACAAACAGATATACTTAGTTTCTAATTCGCTTTTCAATATGCGCCTATAGCATAATGGAAATATTAATATGAAATAAGTTTACTCCAAATATCTAAATTTCTATTATGGTCCATCAAGTATTTCTTCACACGTAATATTAAGTAGTCTCTTGAGGTGCTTTACGCTACACATTTCCAAACGAGAGATGAGGGAGAAGAGCCAGCAGACATCACTCAAACTACGATTACGGAGCGGATAGTGCCGTGCTGGTGGCCGATACGAAGATAGAAGGGCTTTTAAGACGTTCACTAACTTTAAATCACCGGGCCCAGCTGGTACATTCCCAGCCATGCTACAAATTTCAAGTAGAGCGTCCGTGGAATAACTTAAAATAATATTCGTTGGAAAAGATATTACTGTAGACTCATGATGCGTATTCTGACTGCACACTGCCTTCTCGCGTCACATACCTTTAAATTAGGCTTGGTCAGTGATATCAGATGTAGGAAGAGTGGGCTGGAGGGGGAAACGATAGAGCACGTTTTGTACTCGTGGCCTGCCCTTTCCAGGCTAAGACTCCAGCTATTAGGGGTAACACAGCTGTCAGATCTAAAAGCAGCAAGTGGCATAGGTCCTAGAAAGCTTCTAGTACTTGCCAAGAGGACGGAGTTATTTTATAACATAGCTCATAGGTTTTGAAAGGGTTTTTCAGTTTGGCCATTATACAAACTTCTGGTAACACTACGAACTCATTCAGTCTATGTAAGGTGCTCATGGACCGGCCAGTTCAACCTAACCTTGGATTTTGCAAAAAATTGACAAGTACGCAAAAATTCGCACAGTTTTCCACTCTTTTAACACTCCAATCATCACAGATAGATTAGGCTTATATAATCTATGCAGTTCCGCTGAGTACTTTGCACTGGCTGAAAGGATTTGAATACTTTACAGAATATGGCGTTAGTAGCTCAATGCTTGTTCAGGTAAGCCCTTTATGAAGGAGCAGGCAAGGAGTAGCTAGCATAATATCATATCTGGCATTTCGAAATTGTGTCAGAGTGACGTGTGCCTCCTTGCAAAGTCCGTGTCTCCTACTGATTTTGGAGGTATTCAACTCTAAGAACGGCACGAGAGTTTGCCAATTAATTGTGTATGTCGCTGTGGCCCGTTTTATGCTCATCTGGTTGGAACGCCTGAATTTTTGTGTATCGGGGTGCTTGTGGATATGTCTACTCATATGGAAAGTGGGGCTTCATCAATCAATTGTCTGTTAGAATGCCCGGGTTTCTGAGTACTTTACAGTAGCTAGTTGTCCAGCATTTCGTTTCTCTCCTTCTTGTTGTGTATTCCTGCCTTATTGTGCAGATGATACTCTAGCAGCATAAAAACAAATCGCGTGGCAGTTATGAGCGCTTTGTTTTGATAGGCCTGCAGCTTCCTGCAGTGACCATATTCGATTTGCACACAGAGTATATTAACTTTAATTGGATAACGGTTGGTTGTTCAGGTATAAAGGAATAGAGATAGATATAGACTTCCATATATCAAAATCATCAGTATCGAAAAAAAAATGTATGGAGCCATGTCCGTCAGTCCGTCCGTCCGTCGGTACGTCCGCCGTATGCCCGTTAACACGGTAACTTGAGTAAATATTGAGATATCTCCACCAAATTTGGTACACGGGTTTACCTGGACCCAGAATAGATTGGTATTGAAAATGAGCGAAATCGGCTGATAACCACGCACACTTTTTATATATATAACATTTTGGAAAAAACAAAAAACCTGATTATTTAGTAAATAATACACCTAGAATGGAATGTTGAAATTTGATTTGAAAAAAATTTTTTAAATGGGCGTGGCACCACCCTCTTTTGATAAAATCAATTTTACAAATATTATTAATCATACATCAAAAATCGTAAAACCCATCGTAACATAATTCGGCAGAGAGGTTGCCTTTACTATAAGGAATGCTTTGAAGAAAAATTAACGAAATCGGTAAGGACCGCGCCCACTTTTATATAAAAGATATTTAAAAGGGTCGTGGACGAATAAAATAAGCTATATCTTAGCAAACAAGAGCTTTGTATCAATAGAATTTTTCTTTATAAATTGTATTATAACATTAAATTTGAAGACACTAACATTTTTGAAAATGGGTGTTCTATGTTTCGGGAGTCATAACTCGAAGAAAAATTAACATATCGAAATGGAATTGTACACATATTTTCCTTATAGCTGAAAAAATTTCTAATAATATTTAGATGGACGGGATCGGTTGAAGACCACGGCAACTTAGATATAATACAAGTTTAAAAGGGTCGTAGACTAGAATAATAAACTATAACTTAGCAAAAAATAGTTTTGAATCAATGATATTTCACTTATCATATTTTATTGTAAGAGGAAATGGTGAGATATTTTTTTTTAACGGGCGGTGCCACGTGTTATGTAGAAAAGTAATTTAACTGAAATGAAATGTAAAATTGAAGCTCATGCTGAGTATAAAATGTTACACCCGAACTTAGACACATTTGCTTGTTTTTTGGTAAAATAGTTCAAAGCGATCGATTTATCTGCTAAATATTCGTACACTCAGAGAAAAACGCCGTTCTAAAATCCAGTACCACCGTGTTCAATTCAAGCTTTTCATGTTCTTACTTTTTTGTTCTTGAAAAACGAACTACCTGTTCTCAAAACAACAACCTTGTTCTTGAACTGACAACCATTTTCTTGATAAGAGAACGGCTGGTCTTAAAATATGAACAAATGTTCTATTAATGAGAACAATGTTCTTAAATTAAGAACAATGTTCTTAAATTAAGTGCAAGAAAAAAAAACGGTAAAATTCGTGTGTACTACAATGTTAAATACAACGTTTGGCACAAGCTGTTAAGCGGTTGTAAGTGGCCCAGCGGCTATGATGTTGCGGTTGCGATCGTGTGGCGCGAGTTCGATCACCGTCAAACTCTAAAATTTTTTAAAACAATTTTTTTATATTCTATTTTCTTAACTCTTATTTTTCGTTGAGTTCCATTCACATATGCACAGGTAATTCTCAATTTTGTTATGCAATTTTTTAAATATATATTCAGATTGCATCATCAAATAACAAGGATTTCTCAATAAGATAAATATATGAAAAGATGCACATTAGCGTTTTTTCAAACCTTTTGGAATTTTGATAATAATTTTTTTTGTTATTAATATTTTTTATTAATGACAAAAAAATTATATATTAATAACAAAAATAAATAAATGGTACCTTCCCACTCCCACCAATGATCAAGCACAAACCGTTCTTGAATTGAGACCGAAAAATGTTAAATCGACCACAAACCGTTCTCGTAGCGTGAGAACGAAAAATCTTAAATCAAGCCAAAGTAGTGCTTGAAATGAGCACAGAAGGTTCACACATCAATACCAAAGTGGTCATAAAATACGAACGGTGTGCTTGGAAAAACTGTTCTTAAAACAAGCCCATCGGTCACGAGTTAAGAAAAAGCGTACTTAACAGACTCTTGTCAACGAATGTTCTTAATTTTGAACTTGTTTCGTTCGTTTTAGAACGATTTTTTCTCTGAGTGTAGTTATTCCGTTTCCGAATATGCTTTCTACAAAAAAAAAATATACTAGCTTCAAGGAGCTTCTATCTTGAGTATACCTTTTTTCCCCATACTTTGACGCCTTTCCTTAACGTTCACTTTATAGCATATAAAAAATGACAAGTAACTTGTACTTGATTCAGCTCATATTAAACATGCCTTAGACCTCCAGAGAGCAATTACGGGAGAAACCGAAACACTGCATCGAAACTCAAAATGTGTTTTGTTATGCCATCTGTGGAAAAAGGTACCAGTTTAAGTATTTCCAATTTTTGACTGGATTGGAATATCTTGAAATGGGAGGAGTAATTTTCCATTGCATACGTTTATGGATTGGTTCCGAACTATCGAAAAAGATGATGAAATCTTATTAGAGGCAGCACGTAGAATTTCGGACTCGTTCGGAACCAAGAAAAATTAATGCAGCGGTGACAATTTTCACTTCATAAGACTTCGCCATGTTAAATTCGCCAATTGAAAGCATGCAAAGGTATAGAATGCGAACTAGTAGTTGTTCCGAATGCACTAGATGTGCACCAGTTTTGAACTAGAGACTTTCTCTCTAGGGTAAATCAAAAGCCGCTGCAGAGTATGCTTCACTGCCATTGTAGTTTTTAAAATTATACGCTGGCGCCTGCTCATATCATCGCGGACTTTAATCCAATCTTCACCACAAGTACACAACAAATGCGTCAGTATAAACTGATAACCTCAGCACCTCAGTGCAGTGAAAAGAGGCTACAAAGCGTGATATTCAACAAAAATATCTGAATCTGAGTAAGCGACCAACATCATAACATTGGAGCAAGAGTTCAACGAACAGTGCTCATAAGCAGTATATACGAGAAGACAAACCAATTTATTAGTTATTTTTAAAATATAAAAATTTAATAGTAAAATTTAACACTAAGTAATTTATTAACTATCTAAATACTTAAAAATAACTAAATAAACAAAGAAATATTACAACTTTTTAATAAATCATATTTTTCTTTAGTCGCCGTATAGCTCACTAAAAGGTGCCATTAAATCTATTTAATTATTCATTTTGATTTAATGAAGTCACTCGCAGCTCCTCAAAGTAATTTCCTATTTTACTATCAGCACCTACTTATACTTATTCAAATACGCCTCGTCGTAGGCAGGCAAGCGTGAGTCGATAAGATGAACTGGCCAAAGATTGCATTATATCAGTTGTACTTGTTGTTGTTGCTGTAACTCATTACTCATAAAAAACCATAAATTAACAACAATTCAAAGCTTTGCTTATTACTTAAGAAGCTATATTAAGTGTACTTATGAATTATTAAAAATTAAAATGTATAATAAAAACTAACAAGATCTTAACACAGTGAATTATTTTAGCATTGCCTTGTTTGCTTTGTTTGTTGTTTATTTAGAAAGGTGCACTTTGGATTTTCTTGAGAAGATAATGTATGTTTATAATTTGTGAAAAACAAGTAATGTGAGTGGAGTTAAACTTTTTTTGTCTTCTAGTAGTAAATTATATAACTATGTTAGCTTAATTCTGATAATCGTAATTCCTTTCACAATATACGAACAAAAAGCCGTGTTTCTGATACCTCTTGTCAGAGTGACACTCTGGAACTTTTGTTTGAATTGTCTTTAAAATTAAGGATCAAGGCAATATACATCTACGTTATAAACTTGTTGCTTGTTTAGCATTCCTCGTGGCCAACTAAGTAGTTTTGAGTCGATAACAAAAAAAATAAAATTGCTGCATCCATTCTAAAAGCTTTTTCTCCAAACTATCATTTATAAGTTTTCGCAGCATCTTCGAAGTAATCTCATTCAAAAATTTATATGCAAACTAGCTTACACCCCCGCCCCAGTTCGCACAAAAAAAAAACGACATAAAATTATAGCGTCATACCCCGATATGAACAGTCCGCGACAGTCCATAAAATAATTTTGAAACAGTCCTAAAGAGATCCCAACAATAAAGCGCACAGAATCAAAAAAAAAAAAGGTGTGGTCGAATAATCGCCTAAAATGTTTTTAAACGAAATGGTTTTTAAATGGACCTGAAATATTTTCAAAAGTAATCTCCAACTTATCACGAGAAAGTTCAAAAATATCCCGTAGCAATCGTTCCAATATGATTTCTGAAAAGCCTCGAAATGGCTCCCAAAACAGCTTAAAAAGATTTAATGCCAAAAACAATCTTGAAATTATTCGCGGATGCCTCCGAATGGTACTATATTATTACAATCTAAAAATGGTTCAGAAATAGCCCAAAAAATCTTGAAAGAGCGCGGCAAAATTTCCTAAATAGTCTTTAAGTAATCTATACATATTCCCGAAACGATTCCTTATACAGTATCTTAATAGTCCCGAAATAATTCTGAAGTAATCTAGAAGCAGTCCCGAAACGATTTCGAACATGGTATTTATTCACAAAATCATCCCGAAATGGCACCGGAATAGACACGATTCGTTTGCTTTTCCAAAATCGTTTGACAACGATAAATGTAAAACATATATAAAATGTAACTGTTCTCAACTTTAATAGAGAGAAAGGGAAGGGGGTGAGCGCGTTACTGCTCATATCTTCATGTAGCTTTAACTTGGTTCTATATGTGCAAATATTCCTTAGAAATTTATGGACTAAAAGTAATCAGAAAATTACTCTTCCCCCATTTAAAAAAATTTAATTACGTTCAATTAAACTA
Organism: Eurosta solidaginis; assembly: GCF_040869045.1. NCBI lineage: Eukaryota > Metazoa > Arthropoda > Insecta > Diptera > Tephritidae > Eurosta > Eurosta solidaginis. Next base: position 29,000,590 of record NC_090321.1, read on the forward strand.
AATTAAATTAAATTAAGTTTCCTAGTTCGCCATCTATCTCTTTGACATGACTAGCGAATTTAACATGGCGATGTCCTAACCAGTGAAAAATGTCACCGCTGCATTACTTTTCACTAGTTCCGAACTAGACAAAAATTTGCACATTAGAACTACATAGTTCTTTATTGGCACTTTTTCTATAGTTCCGTACTAGTGTAAAAATTTACAGCTAAGATTTAGTTCTTTTCTTGGTACTATTTCGTTCGTTCCGAATCGGACCAAAACTCTACATATTGCTTCTAGTATGAATATTATCCACTTTTCCGATAGTTCCGAATTGGCGGGAAAGCGTAGGAAAAGGGGTATACTCATAGCCGAAGCTCCTTAAAGCTTGTAGCTGTTTCTTGTTGGTAGCCGGTAACCCATTTCTCAAATATATTTAAAATATATTATATTAAAATCCAAACTGGCGATTCTATAACTGGAGAAAACCTAGCTAATAACGAACTAGTACTTATTTGGCATTTTAGGTCTAGTTTCGAATCAGAAATTGGTATCACAAGTTACTGACTCCCCTTCAGAGAACGTATTTCATTATGTTTGGAGCTTTACTGAGTAACAAAAGGGGAAAACTTATATTTCAATGACTACAAATAAAAAAATGTTTAAAGAACTATTAAAATAGAAAAGGCGAATATAGATAGAAAAATTCAGTTACACAGTTTTTTTGCAATTATTAAATTTTATTTTTTCTATTTATTCTCCCTTCTGGTTTTGTGCTTTTAAAAACAAAAATTTTTATTTTTTAAACGATTTTATTTAGGTTGACTTGACAGGCTGCACGGCCGGCCGTTGTGAACGAATTTTATAATTAAAATTTAAGTAACTTCCCGATAAGCTACAAGCTTGAAACTTGGAATATAGTTCAGAACCCGATGACAATACAATAATAAGAAAAAAATCGCCGCTAGGGGGCGCAAGGATCGAGATATTCACACAAATCGTATTTGTGGTCCGATTTGGCTCATATTTGGAACACATAATACATACAAGAATAGAAAGCGACCTACGAAAAAAATCGCCGCTAGGTGGCGCAAGGATCGAGATATTCACAAAAATCGTATTTGTGGTCCCATTTGGCTCATATTTGAAACACGTAATACATACAAGAATAGAAAGCGACCTATGAAAAGAAATCACCGCTAGCTGGCGCAATGATCGAGATATTCACAAAAATCTTATTTTTGGTCGGAATTGGCTCATATTTGGAACACATAATACATACAAGAACGGAAAGCGACCTATCAAAAAAACCGCCGCTAGGAGGCGCAAAGATCGAGATATTCAAAAAAATCGTATTTTTGGTCCGATTTGGCTCATATTTGGGACAAATATTGCATACAGTCCGGCAGAAGTGACACCAAAATATTTTGCAGTTGGAGTAGGGACAAGCATACGTGGCGCAGAGTCGAGTAAAGTCTTTGGAAGGACTATGTATTGAGGACTTAGATTGTAACAAATTGTCAGGAAAGAGTCCTGGTAATAATGAGTCACTAAATGAACTAAATAGAATGGGAAATAATAGGCAATTAAATGAAGACTAAAAACTTGAAAATAAAATAATTTAAAAAAATTGTTTAAGTTAAACCGTTTTATTTAAAACAATATTTACATGAAGTAATAATAATACTAAAAGCTGAAAATAATTAGGTAGGTTCTAGGCACTAGTCATCAAGCTCCTCATCAATCTAGGGCGTTGATCAGACAATTAAATAAAAGCGTTGGACGCGTTAAATTTCTATTGACAGTCATAAGTAAGACCAACTGAACCTTAACATGGTTATGATACGCCTCACATTTTTAGAAATTTCACGCGCCCAACGCTTTTATTTAATTGTCTGATCAACGCCCTAGATTGATGAGGAGTGTGATGACTAGTACCTAGGACCTACCTAATTATTTTCTAGCTTTTAGTATTATTATTACTTCATGTAAGTATTGTTTTCAATAAAACCGTTTAACCTAAAAATTTTTTTTTTATAATTTTTTTTTTTTTTCATGTTCACTTCATTGCCTTTCAACGGATAATGAAAAGCAGCTGTGTTTTTTGGTTCTAAATCGCTGAATAACAGATTGGCCTCATTTAAAATAACATACAAATTTTAAGTGTTTTATTGGTCCATGTTATAATAGCACAGCAAGCTATGCCGCAGATGTATGTATGTGATTTGGTACAATTTTATTAAATGCAAAATTGTAATACCGCAAATTAGCATTCTCATTTACGCATGATATTTCGTGGGCCTTACACAAATATTTTTATTTGGCGTTTAAATTTGAATTGTTTATACCACCTAATAATGCCCCTATAATCGTATGATGGGGGAGTTTCTATGTCATTGGCACTGTTATCAAAGTTCAACAAATTTCAAGTTCACTTCGATATAATTTTTTGTATGTTTATCTTGTTGTTTTGTCAATGCTTATTGCTTAAATTTTTTACATTTATATGTATGTTTTAATTTGTCTTCAGCATCTCCAAGGTGAGCAGCATTGATTACAGGTAAGTCTACAGCTGTTACGTAAATTTTAGGTATTTTTTTTTTGCGTTTCCGAAAGAAGAAAAATAAATTAATGTAATCTAGTACCATATCGCATTATTATTAATTACCTTAATGCTGTTACCGCTGTTGTTAAGAAGTATTCGTAATTTCGTCACAAGTTTCTATATATTGGTCGGTTGTTATTTCAAATTTAGATCTCATTTATTTCTTTGTTACCTTTGAACTTTTTTGTTTTTATTTCACATTTTCTACTTTAATCTTATTTGTTTTGTTTATTTGCCTCATTTGGTAGATGTAACTTTATGTATTTCTTTAAGAGTGTTCAAATTAGTTATTGTCAACTTGCCAACGTTGTGTACTTTGTCTTCACCTCACCTGTGCTGTTGGAAGGCAATCACGAAGCTTACACCAACAGATATTTACATACATACATGATACAAAATTGTATAAATTATAAGATACTAAGTATCTAACATGACCAGCATCTGCAGTGGAGCACTGGTGCTTCTAGTGAAATATGTTTGCTTGAGATCTGCTGTATTTGAACGAAGTGATGGCATGTTGCTGGTGCTGGAACTATGAGGGACGTTGTCATACTTGACCAAAATTGAAATTAAACGTCAAATGCCCGATTGCATGTAATAGATAAAATACGTTATGATTAAGTTTTGTGATGTTGTTATAATCAGTGAGTGATACAAATGCATAAGACGCTAGCTGCTGGCTGTAATAACGCACTGGAACCGCTGTAGTTTTGTTCTCGTCTGGAAGCGGGACTTTTCGTACAAGGCGAGAAATCAATAATCAGCAGCTACCTAACACCCAGCGATGGCATGCTGGAGCTCCAACAAAATCTTGACGATATCGAGGACACAGCCCACGAAATGGACGGAGCGGTATTGATGGCAAGTGACTTTTACTCGAATGCTATTTAATGGGGAATGCCAATGGACAAATCAAGAGGAAGACGGGTAATGCGTAGACATGGCTACTACACAGGTACCACCAGTCATAAACTCTGGTTTATCAATCGCTTTCACCAGGTTGTCAGGCAACAATACCGAATATCACGATCGCGTCTGAGAGCACATCCGTAGCCATACAAGAGTGGAAAGCGCTTACAGACTATACTGGCGGCAATCATTATTACCTTTGTTTTCTAGTAGGGCCGCAAGAAGCTGCAAAGCTAAACACTGAAGCCCCAGCTGCAGCCATCGATTCATACCCGCTAAACAATATCGTCTCATCAAATCCTGAAGAGTGTAATAAAGCTACCATGCTTTGGCATGCAACAAATCTATGCCAATGCTGCCAAATAAACAGCGTAAGAAATCCCTTTATTTATGGACAGATGAAATAACAGATCAGATCATCGACACACTTCATCTCTTCGTCGACTTTAAAGCCGCCTTCGACAGCACGAAAAGGAGCTGCCTATATGCCGCTATGTCTGAATTTGGTTTCCCTGCAAAACTTATACGGCTGTGCAAATTGACGTTGAGCAACACCATCAGATCAGTCAGAATTGGGAAGGACCTCTCCGAGCCGTTCGAAACTAAACGAGGTTTCAGACAGGGTGACCCCCTATCGTTCGATTTCTTTAATTTGATGGTGGAGAAAATTATAAAATTAAAAAAGCAACAAATTAAAAAAATTACGCGATAGGGGGTCACCCTATCTGAAACCTCGTTTAGTTTCGAACGCCTCGGAGAGATCCTACCCAATTCTCACTGAGCTTATGGTGTTAAACGTATATTTGCACAGCTATATTTATTTTGCAGGGAAACGATATTGAGGCATAGTGGCGTATAAGCAGCTCCATTTCGTGCTTTCAAGGCGGTCGTAAAATCGACAAAGAGTTGATGTGTGTAAAGTATTTTTTCGAAGGTTTTTCTAAGATTTAGCGCATAGTGAAAATCTGGTCGTTTATAGATTTGCCAACTCTGAAGCCGCACTGAAAAGGTGCAATAAACGGATTTAAGGTGTGCTTCAATCTTTAGAACAATACGATTGACAGGACCTTATGCGATACTAAGTAGGCTTATTCCGCGATAGTTGGCTCAGTTTACAGGATCTCCCTTCTTGGAGAGAAACAAAAAACATTTAGATACCAATCGTCAGGCCTGCCCTGTATTTTGCATAGAAGTTGTTGCAAATGCCATCAGCGCCCGCGGCCTTGTTGTTTCTCAATCTGGTTATCCCCATTCTTTCTTCATCTTAGTCGGGTAAGGGAATATTTATTCTATCATCACTGATTGCGGAATCGGGTTCATCATCTTCCCTGCGATTTTCATCGCCCTCTCCATTAAGAAGCACAGAGAAGTATTCCCTCCATTATCTAAGCACCCTCAGGACATCGCTTACCAGCTCAAATTTTGGTTTCTACAGGAGGTTTACTGGGTTTAAAACCTTTTGTCTGTAGCTGGATTTATTTGTAAAATTTGCGGGCGTTGTTCCTATGCCTGGCAGCTCAAGGTCCCGCTCTCATATGTCCAACCCCCAGTTAATCAAATTTTTTTAATATTTCGTAGAAGAGAACGCAAAAATCTATTGCTAAAACACGGTAACCAATAAAACAGTTGACTTTTGTTTACATTCTTGCCTCAAACTTAACTGACAGTCGATGCATTTGTTCGCATCCAGAATTTCGATATTTTATAGATAAGTGACTAATCGAAGAAGGTGTTTATACCACTAAAAATAATTGAATAAATTTTATTGTCAACTATAGAATATTAACATGGCGTACTTCAGAGCGCAAAGCATATACATTTATTTTATATATATAAAAAATAGAAATTGGCATTAAAATCCATCTAATTTATATTCAAATCATTGCCGATCTATTTACTCATTTTCAACTTAAATTAATTTATTTATGAAATTTTATATATTTATTCATTGTACTTGTTAAAATTTTTCAAAATAAATTTTTATTAAATGCGATTTGCATTTTGTAATATTTCAATATTTGTTTTTTTTTTTTTTGTTTTTAGAATATTAGTTCGAAAAAGCTATTTGTTGTTAATTAACACAACACAACATTTATACATATACATATTTGAATAATTGTTTTCTAGTTTTATATTAAATACAACATTTGTCTGCTTTTTTGTTTCGACATGGTTTTCGCATTTAAATTTGGCAACTGTTCTGTAAAGAAGCAAAGAAAAATTGACACTTAATTCAAAATAATTCAATTCAGACAAATATTTATCCCAATTAAATTTAATGCAATAATATAACAAATAAATAACATGCTTGCACGCACACACACAACGACACACTGAAAGAAAAAAGCTGGTAAAATGAACTGAATTACGGATCAACTCAATTGCTATTTCTGTACATTTTTATCTATCGCAAATTGCTGTTGATTCACCTTATCTCTGAATTAGCCGTTTGGACAGTCAAATCAACAAAAAACAAAGTTCATCAAATGCCAAACTCAGATATTACAGAAAGTCATAAAAACAAAGAAGAGAGTGCCGTGAGCGTAAGTTTCTTTTTAAATTTGCTGATGCATTATATAATATTTACAGTGGTTCGCTGTTGAAATAACTAATGAAATAACTAATGAAACACAAAAATCAGTTAGATTGATTGACAATATAGAATATTGTTAATCTGATAACAACGGTTTTTCTTCTGTTGCAATGACTATACACGTTTGTCCTCTTTACCAGAAAGTCCATCTGTCCGTCCTTCTGTCCGTCCGTCTGTCTGTTTGAACGCAAAATAATCCCTCAAATTTTGAGACATCACAATGAAATTTGGCACAAGGATGTATTTTTGTATTATATTAGACATTTGTCGGATCCGGTAAAATCGGACCACTATAACGTATATCTCCCATACAACCGATCATTCATATAAGACGATTTTGGTCATTCCTGCCGCAATTTAGAAAGTATAAAAGTGAAACTAGGTGATATATATTCTGATATATCATAGAAGATATCCTGAAAAAATCACTTTGATCGGAGCTATATATGGTTATATCCCATACAAACGATCGTTCAGATAGAAAGATTTTTGGCCATTTCTCCCTTAATTTAGATAGCATAAACGTGAAACTCGGTGATATATATTTTATATATCATAGAAGATGTCATGATAAAATCATTTCAATCGGAGCTATATATAATATACTAGCAGACCCGGCAGACGTTGTTCTGCCCTAAATTTGGTATATCTGCATACATTTTAATAAGCTTTTTCCGTCTAAATCTGCCCTCGCCCCTCTACACTTTTTTCTAATCTTTGTATTCACTCCTCCCTCCGTATTTTTCGCTTCGTCTATCTTCATCTACGTCTCATTCTATCTCTTTCTCAGTCTCCTTCTCTCTTTTCTCTTCTCTCAAGTTTTTCTCATTCTTCTTTATATTTTATTGCCAGTTCCAGAGGGTGGTAAGTATTTTGTTCCAGTCCCATTCCGAGTCTCAGTCCCAGTCCCACTCCGAGTCTCAGTCTCAGCCCCAGTCCCAGTCCGTCTCTGGTCTACTTCCCGGAAAAAAGCATCGTAAATACTAATATAGGCAAATACTAATATACGAAATTTCAGGCAAATCGAATAGGACGTATGTAAATAGGTATGTGGGTATTATTAATCTTTATTTCGCCTTCGCATGCATATTTATCAGTTTTGCCAGGTTGATGCGCTAATTCGAATATCACAATGAAAATTACTGAAAAGCTTTCAGCAACAGATTTCGTTTGATATCCAAAATAAATTAATAAATTTTGGCCTATATCTCGAAACCCAAGACACCCAGCGGTATACAAAATTATCTGTAGTAAAGCACACATCAACAGCTTCAATTTGCTACCCATAATGTAAAAACTCATCTTAGTGTTACCCTGATCCAAGTTTTGGCCTTTATCTCGAGACCCTAGTCACTTATAGGTATGAAAACTACCCTGTACTAAAGCACTCGTCAACAGCTTTCATTTGATATCCATATTGTATAAACACATTCTAGGGGTGCCCGGCTCAGCGTTTTCGCCTATATCTCGAGACCCTAGTCACCAATATATATGGAAACTACCCTGTACTAAAGCACTCATCAACAGCTTTCATTTGATATCCATATTTTATAAACACATTCTAGGGGTGCCCGGGTCCACGTTTTGGCCTATATCTCGATACCCTAGTCACCCAGGGGTACGAGAAATACCCAGTGTCAAAGTACTCATAAACAGCTTCCATTTGATACCCGTATTGTACAAACATTTCCTGGAGTTACCCGGGTCCATGTTTTGGCCTATATCTCGAGACCCGGTATCAAAACCTCCCTCGTGGAAAAATACATATATATACCAATTTTCATAATAATCGGTCCAGTAGTTTTAGAGTTAATCGATGACATACATACAAACATTCATTTTTATATAAGTATATAGATATCCCATACAACCGATCGTTCAGATAGAAAGATTTTTAGCCATTTCTCCCTTAACTTCCAATATAAAAACGTTAAACGTGGTGATATTTTTTCTAATATATCATAGAAGATTTCCTGAAAAAATCACTTTCATTGGAGCTATAAGTATATAGTATATACTTATCCCATACAACCGATCGTTCAGATAGAAAGATTTTTTGCCATTTCTCCCTTAGTTTCCAATATAAAAACGTGAAACTTGGTGATAGATATTCTAATATATCATAGAAGATTTCCTGTAAAAATCATTTCGATTCGGGCTATATATAATATATATCCCATATAACCGATCGTTCAGATAAGGGGATTTTTTGCCATTTTTTTATTTTATCTTAAAATCGTTTAGGGTATGTACATCTTGTCACTATATATTTCTTATCTTACACAGCGCATTATTTGGAGATTACGAATGGGATAAGATTATTGTTCAGCCCCATTCATGAAAGGTATGAAGTCTTCGGCACAGCCGAAGACAGTCTCGTCCTTACTAGTTATTTTTTTTTAGTTTTATTTGCAAAAAAAATAGCTTGAATTGAGAAATATCTGCTCTAAGGAAAATTTCGTAAACATTTTTATTCAATCAAAAAAATCAGTGTTTGCACTTGCTACTTCAGAGCAGTTTTAGCAACGAAACATATGCTCTGCTACTGCTCAGGCTGTGAACAAGAATAGAGCATAGAGTAGAGCCGTAGCAATAAAAAGTTATAGCATTTATTATGCTCAGCTACGAGCTACATTATGTTTTATATCGAAGCAAATAGCAGAATAGAAACTCGAAGCGAAATGCTATTTGTAGTGCTCTGTTTAACATTCTTATGCAGAACTTTGCCTTTTTTGCTCTGTTCATGTTCAGAGCCAGAGTAATAACTGAAAAACATATATTAACAAGTAAGGAAGGCTAAGTTCGGATGTAACCGAACATTACATACTCAGGTGAGAGTTTTGGAGACAAATGTTGGATTTGAATGTTGACATAGTTTACTTATATACTGTAAGGATATTACAGTTTTTGTTAAAATTTGACTTAAAAATTCAAAGCCACCTACCAAGTTTCATCGCTTTATCCGTCTTTGGTAACGAATTATCTCACTTTTTCGGTTTTTCGAAATTTTCGATATCAAAAAAGTAGGCGTGGTGATATTCCGATTTCGTTCATTTTAAATAGCGATCTGAGATGAGTGCCCAGGAACTTACATACCAAATTTCATTAAGATACCTCACAATTTACTCAAGTTATCGTGTTTACGGACAGACGGACCGACGGACGGACATGACTAAATGAATTTCTTTTTTCCCAGATCATTTTGATATATAGAAGTCTATATCTATCTCGATTAGTTTACGCCTTTACGGGGTACCGTTATGCGAACCAAATAAATATACTCTGTGAGCTCTGCTCAGCTGAGTGTAAAAATGCTACACTCAGAAAAAAATTTCTCCCGATTGAAGAAAAATGGGAATGAAATGGCACTTAAGAAATTTTTTCCTCATTCGCATGGCCAAACTTCTTCAAAATGAGGAAAAATTCTTCAAATTGAGGAAGAAATTTTGGCCATGCGAAGAGGAAAAAATTTCTTAAGTGCCATTTCATTCAAGTTTTTTCTGAGTGTAGCTGTAGAAAAATATTGGTAGTAAGTAGTTTACTTGTATGTGTGCCTGAGCTGTAAAAAATTACAACCAAAGACAAAAAGTTTGAGACGGGCTCCTTCTTTATTTGTCCTACTATGACACCACGAAAGCCGCCGTTTGATTGCAATCATTAAACATTGCTGCACACAAAAAAATTTAGTGCAATAATAACATTTTTCAGAGTGACATCAAAACTAATTTTGGTGTCAACGCTGTTGCTCGTTGTATGAAGCAATGGCAGATGTGCCATTAGTAAAGAATAGAAAGCGGCAGTGTTGTGGTGGCAGCGTCATTTACCTTTCACACTGAACATCCTGGGGTCAAGTCCCAGCCAAAGCAACATCCATTTTTTGTAATATTATAATTTATTATTATAGTTTAACCGTCCAACAAGGCTATATTTACTAGCGCCAATTGGTCACGTCAAGGGAATTTAAATAATTTTCCACCTGGTCTTTCCAGCGTAGTGGGGGCCGCCCTCTTCCTCTGCTTCCACAGGCTGATTCCGATAAAAATACTTTCCTAGACGGAGTGTCTTATTTTATTCGAATAACGTGGCCTAGCCAGCGTAGCCGCTGCGTGTTAATTCGCTGAACTATGTTGATGTATGGCTTCAATCAATATGAAACCCATCTTTTCTGTTTCCTTTTCCAGTTCATCCGCAAACATCATTAATTGCACGCTTTTATGGAATATTGTTCGAGAGCGGTTAAGTTATGCAGTTTCGAATGGTTCGGAGAAGTCGTTTCCATTCTGACTGAGCTTATGGTGCTGCTCAGCGTCATTTTGCGAAGCCGTATAAGTTTTGCGGGGAAACAAATTTCAGACATAGTGGCATAAAAGCACTTCTTTTCGAGGTTCAATCAGCCTATTCACGTTGTACTTCAACTGTTCGTACAATACACTTGATAGGACCTTGTTATCAATATTAGGAAGGCTGATTCCGCGACGCAGTATGGAGGATCCCCTTACTTGTGGATTGGGCAAAGAACACTTAGATTTCAATTGCCAGGTATGCTTCTTACCAACTCCTCGCCACCGTATTTGAATAGCTCCATAGGCATTCCATCAGCGCCCGCGGCCCTCTTCTATAGTTCTCTAGCTACTACTCTTCTGACTTCGTCATAATCGGGTGGGGGGTGGACATGTATTCCATCATCATCGATTGCGGGACCGGGTCCATCATCCCTGTCATCCATTTAGGAGAGCAGAGAAGTGTTCCCTTCACAATCTCAATACTCTCTAAGAAAATAGTCTATAGGTAAATAATTCAAAAATCATTCCTTCTAAACGGATAACACTTATTTTGGTAAGAAATTCTTTGCAACTTTTCACATTACAGTACTATTTGAGTGCACAATAAACAATAATATGCAGGCTTCTTAGTACGAAATAAAAAATTAATACTTAATTTGTAACAAATTGTAACATCTTCAATAAAAATCGATCAGAAACCTAAACTCAATAAAAAAAAAAAAATTGTTAAGTTTAATGATAACAAAAAAAAAATAATCACGAGGAGTTATTCATGAGCTGAATTCTTAATAACTTTATATGCTGCCAAGTATGTTAGAGAAAACGCCATCACTTACTGCATACCTAGGTAAGAAAGGCTGAAGCCAACTTACTACGGTAGGCATCAAAGGAGTCCAAAGGTGAACGGGGAAGACTCTCAACGAACCCATCGGGCTCATGGATCTTTCCCTCCCACCTACGGGAAACCAACCTTTTTTACAACGCCCCCGTGGTAAGAGGGGATACGCTTCCCTTCCACCTCGAAGGACGGATGGGCACGGGTAGTTCCCCCAAGGTGCGTCCCGGACCAGTCCTGGACCCCCCTTGAAGGGCATTTGTCGCGGATTGTTCACCCAGGGTTGCCGCACTACACAGCTCATGGTCGCTAGGACTCTTGTGCGAGGCTCCCTGAGAGTAGTACTGAGTCTACCCAGCAACTATGTATATACATATATTTGTACGTTTGGCATCACTAACATAGATATACTTCACCTAGGTCAAACCGCGCCCTTCCTGCCCGCCGCCGTCAATCGTTAGCCATAGGAGCACCACCGTACCCAGCCTGAACTAGTCCGAGTAAGCGTACTGTCATCTTCTCTACCGCTCCTGCGCTATCATCCGTGGCGTCTCTCTCCCTCTCCCGCTCTCTCTCTCTCCTTCTCCCGCTCTCTCCTCTCTACCTCTCCTGCACGCTATTTCTCTCTGGGATCAAAGGATGTCGGCATCGAAATGCAAAATCCGCATCGTGTGTTTGTGCGTGTTCGGAACAAAACAACAACTAATTGTGTTATTGGTAGATGTTACTGGGACCGTCGCCTGACCCTGGTGCAGCTGAGCTTATCTCAGCCTTCAACAAAACTTATCTCAAAAATGGCATAATGTTTTTCTCACGCCCACCTTTGAATATAATTGAAATGCTTGAAATTTGCATACAAATATTTTTAATTAAGGCATAAACTATAATTCTAACCAGCGCAGATTTACAACACATAAAATCTAACGAAAAAAACTATTAAATTAATTGCCGAACAAATATGCCCCATAAATTACAAATAAAAATGCAATTAAACGGCAACGGTTGTTGTAGTCAGACATATATGAAGGTAGCTAAGTTAGGCGGCCGCCGTGGTGGGATGGTAGCGTACTGCGCCTACCACACCGAAGATCCTGGGTTCACGCCCCGGGCAAAGTAACATCAAAATTTTAGAAACAAGTTTTTTCAATTAGAAAAACATTTTTCTAAGCGGGGTTGCCTCTCGGTAGTGTTTGGCAGGCATTTCGAGTGTATTTCTGCCATGAGAGGCTCTCAGTGAAAACTCATCTGCCTTGCAGATGCCGTTCGGAGTCGGCATAAAATAAGTAGGTTCCGTCCCTCTAATTTGTAGGAAAAATTAAAAGGAGCACGACGCAAATTGGAAGAGAAGCTTGGCCTTAAATCTCTTCGGAGGTTATCGCGCCTTTCATTTTTTTTTATTTTTAGCTAAGTTAGCCGATCAATTTCGGTAACACGTGTGGTTATTGTGGTCGCTAAGAACCAAATCGAAAAACCGCAGCAGATAAGACATTCAAATATTAAAGGGTTAAGATGTGAGTGATGTGGTATGCATAGCAGTTTATATTTGATAGTCGTGTCTTTTCTTCTTGTTGTTGTTTGAAGATATTCATAGATGATAAACCAAAAGTACAAATTACGAAAAGGTTATAAAATTAATTTCAAATGTCCACAACGATTGGTAAGCCGTAAATATAATATGCCATAAAATATGTGTAACAAAATTAAAAGACAGATCGATATACAATGCTTTAGATGGATTAGCATATGATTGAAAAAACTCACATATATATATTTTCATGGATATTTGTGAACAGCTTGTGTAGTGTTCCTAATGAAACATAAACTTGAATTGATAAAAAATAGATTAAAGTTTATATTCTAATTAATGTTAGCTCGCAACACTTAACAAAAGAGTTATACATCCTTGTAAGCTATTAAACTTATAAAACCAAACTGTAAGCTGATAGTTTTTAGCTCATATAATTATTTGCTTTGATTGTGGGAAGATCGTTTGTAAGTGATAAGTGCGTGTGGTCTTAAGCAGCAAATTAATTGTGAGCTCACCTAAAATAAGTTCGTTTTCGATTTCATGCTACCTTTTGAATAGTTACCTAGGGAATAAATTCCTAGAGCATTAAATTTAAACAATGGCATTCGTATAAGGTTGGTTGTCCATATGATGCAATAAAATATCAACGATGCATCTTTAAAATTTCCACAACCAGAAAATTTGGCCTGCTTCTATTGGTGACAATGAGTGGTAGTGTTTTTTCGTTACTGTAAGTTAAGTTGAAAAGGGTAGTATGGTACAGTTGGCATTATCCATCGAAAATCATTGCAATTGCAAGAATTCCCTTACTTTGCTGTCACGTGAGATGACTTCGTTATGATGCGATAGGATATTAAGTGATATGATACGATGTGATAACATATATAGTATTATTATATGATCTGATGTGATACGATAACACTCGAGATGTGCTCTGGTATTTTGTTATATGATTCCGTGATTTGATATGACATAAGATGTTATGATATGATGTGAACTCCGTTGTAAAATAATATGATGTGGTATGATAACATTTTAAATGATATGATATTAGGTGCTTAGAGCAGAGTGTCGTCGTAGTGGATTTTTTTACCATAGGGTGAATCAGTCAGACATATAGTAATGAAGTCGTCGCTGTTTTCGCGTTGCATTGTATTCTTAACATTCAGTATGATGTGAAAATACTTAATGCACTGAAAAACGTCATAGTAATGACTTCATGTGATATAGTCCGATGCAATCAACATTGGGATGGTCACACTTGGCTCATTGATTCGTTGGTCGAGAGTTTTTGCGATCAAATCATAATATAAAAGGCGTGAATACCAAGTATTCGTGAAGTTCCATGTGTAAACATATGTACCCCTACAAAACAAATGTTCTTGAATTAACTAGAGCTCGCCCAGTGGTTGAAGTTGAACCGTAACAGAGGTAGTTGTAAATACCAGAAAGGAATGATTTTGTGATTTTAAGAAGAGAAGAGCCGGCGAACAACCGATACCTACAATTTGTTATCGGGTTATTATCAATAGCGAATTATTATTCGCTGAGTTTGTCATCGGCTTGTTATCGCCGAGTAATCAGCTTCTTATTGGTTTCTTATCGGCTTGTTATCAATTGGCTACAGGGTAGTCATCGATTTGACATTGAAGTTGTATCGCTATCTGTTTCATAACAAACCGATAAGTCGTCGCTAATTGACAGCACCCGGCAAGAAAATGGTATTACTCCGAAAACAAATCGATAATTTTTCGATATCAAATCGATAACTTTTTGGTAACTATTTCAGAAATTGAAAACACGCTGATTACAAATTGGTAACATTTTATAAACAAATAGATAACTTTTAGTTAGCTAATAGATAACTTTTTTGTAATTTATCTTTAATTTTCAGATAACTAATCAAAAACTTTTCAATAATAAATCTGTAATACATCTTTAAACTGTTCTATAACTCGTCGATAACATTTCCTTTCCTTGCCTTGATTTGCTGTTTAATTTCGCTCATATCAAATTTACTAAATACATTGCTCCCACATTATTCTAGTGCGTGGTGACAACACATCCATTTACCTTCTCTATTCCCTCATACAACATACCTATATCACACACTATGCTCACGCTATTCACCCATCCCTTGTGCAATAATATTGGTATATTAGTGAAGTATACATTTAAAACTGCGACTATCGTATTAACAAGCCAGGCAAAAATCACGCAATGAAATTGATGAGCTCGATGTGATTTGATACCAAACACTTTATGAAACTTCCACTGTGTGCACTGTGACTTGTATTTGATTAGATGTGATGTGATATAATGAGTTATTGTAAGATGTGGTATAACAAAGTTTAACATAATAAGATGTTATTTGATATGATAATGAGATGTGAAATGACATGGTGGGATGTTGTGAATCAAGGAATATTTGCAGAAGATGCATTCATGTAATTATGTGAGATATTTCAAAAGAGCTGCACTAACATGTGCAGTTCATGTTTTTTCTAGTTTTTTTTTTTTTTTTTTTTTGTGAATAAAGAAATTTTCTGATTTGCTAATATGCAAAGGGATGTTTTTTGATTTGGTTTGGTGTGATGTGATATGAACCCTTTTATTTATGGGATATTATATTGAAAGAAAATTGCCTTAATGCCATTCCGTGTGATATTTTTAAAGTAATGCAATGATATATTGCATTGTATGAAGTTCATGGTGATTAGTTAAATTCTATTACAAATGAAATAAAAGACATTGTGATTTGCTCATATGGGATGTGTTGTCTTGTGTTAACGTATGATGTGATATCATGCGACTTTTCAGCGTAATATGAATGGTATTATTAATGTGATTTGTGATTATTGTAATTAAAATATATTTATGTGCTTTTACCGGGTGGAATTTTCTAGCTTTATAGCAGGCATGCTTAACCAACGAAACGATATCATTTCGTTACGATAATCAACGTTAATAAACGAAACGAAGTCATTTCGTTTCGTTTATTAACGTTAAGATCGTCAAATTAACGAAATTATTTCGTTTCGTTTTCTGCCATATCAAAACGAAATCAAATCGTTTATGTTGATTATTAATTTCAAACTATGCTGGCAAAGCTGATTGATGGCGGAGTCATTAAAGGTGAAAGCATTATCCAAGCTGATTGCAACTTTTCTCATGAATTTTGACAGTACGAACATTTCTCAGAGTATTTTTGACATTACCACCAACGAATTACACAAACAAATTACATAGAGTTTGTGTGTGTATGTGCGCTCGTTGTTGCCACCTTACGGCTTCACCATGGCTATAGCATTGCCAGCACAATTCAAACATAAAGTATCACGTTTTCGTTAACGTTTTTAACGTTAACGAAAGCTTTTCGTTTCGGTTAAAAACGAGATACAATTTATCTTGATAATTTCTTTATCGATAATATTTCGAAGTGTTTCAACGGAAACGGTGGAAATTTTTTGATAAACGATTAGCTTAACGTTAAGGTGCATCCCTGCTTTATAGTCACTATTTTTTTATGATTCAAAATAAAATTCGCACCTGTCCCGCTAACGGGTATTAGTTATAATACAATTTAATATCACAAGATATCAACAAACATGTGATCATCACCAAAGTCAAAGTCATAAACCCTTTAGATGCTGCTATTTTCATTACTCATAAAAAATTTGTAGTCAATAACTTTTCAACCAAACAGTATTCAGTGGTATTGCTATTTCTGTTAAAAAATTCGAATATATATACAATACATTGAGTGTTTTCTCAAAGGCATAGACATGCAGACGTATGTATGTATGTTGGTTGGAATATATGCGAGGAATTCTTATATTAACTTAATATTGCTACTCTTTGACTTTTACTTTTGCCCCTTTTTTATTTTGCAGCTATCTTTTTATTTTCATATACACATCGCTTTTCTAAGACTTTTCTCATGTGGCTTGACAGCTCATAAAAAACTGCTCGAACTCCTCACTGTTCGCATATAAGATTTTAATTTGTCTGTCTACTTGTCGTTGACAAATAAACATAAAGACAAAAAAGCCAACAATAAAATTTTCTTTGCTCCCCTTTTACACAATAAAATAAAACAAATGTTTGCATTATGGCCAAATATGTTTTTTATTAATAAAAGTGTGGAAATATTCGTGAGTATAAATGTGCGCTCACGAGACATAATAACCACAAGGAAAATGCTGTTATTCTAAAAAAAAAACAAAAATACTCTGCAAACCAAGGGAAAAAGAAGTAAAACGGTATGATAATAATGAAAAATGTATAAGCTTGAAAAATATACTCACATATAAAATGTTATAAAAATTTATTATCACCGCAAGGTGCATACACAAGCAGAAAAGACTCAAATGTTCATGAACAAACTTTTCCTTATGTGCACTGAAAGAAAACATTCCTTTAAATCGATTTAGTTTCTTTTACAGTATGGCTTAGTCAATTGGTAGTGTGCTGAATTAACATAAAGAGGAACAGATATTAAACCATGCTTCAACCAAGTAATATCAAACAATTTCTGGATTTTTTTTAAGAATGATGTTTTTATCTTCTTTACTATAAACATGCATATAAATTAAATATAGTTAAAAACTAAAAAACACGCAAATATGGTCTACAATTCACATGTATATTTGATGTTGATAGTACTGTAGTTTCGTGTCTCCGCTATTAAGCGCAACTCGTTTTGTAGCGAGTTATTTAACCACTTCCGCGAGTCTTTAATAATTGCCGCTAGATTGGTCTAACTCTCCTTTCCTCGCCTAGCATAGAGAGTTAAAAACAAGCATACATATAAGTGAGGATAATATAAGCGTTTAAAAAAGGCCCTAGGGGAAGCAAACATTCTTGGAATGCTCATAATTTAAGAATCCGATATGAGTCCTAAATATGTGAAAAATTTAAGCCTCAGAAATATGATCATATTATGACTCCACTAACACTACGGACTCATTAAGACTATTTGAGGTCCTCATGGACCCATGACTCCTATATGATGAAATTTATGAGCTGTATGCCAAGAGTGTTTAGCAAACAAGGTTAGGTTGGGTTAGGTTAGCTACCAAGTCCTGATAAGGCAAGCTCACTTGGACAACATGAAGGTCCGTTGTGATACCACATACAATAAAATACCGATGACTTAGATATAGCTACCTACAGAATCATTGGATAGCTACAATAAAGTTCCGAATGATACCGATCTCAACCTTGGATAAATCCTCGGGAGATCCAAGCGAGTCGCGAACGAAGTGCTTTCGCCTAGTTCTGGCAAAAGCTGAGCAATCAAGCATAAAGTGAATTTGGATACTTTGGAACATAGATTTATGCTTTTATAGGTTTTCTTCGAAACTCCTGTTACCCAACCAATATTGCGTATATGCTTCTCCATTTTTAGTGCCATGCGTCGAAAAGCAGCCCTGATCTAGCCAATCCTAATCCCTTATATAAAGCACTTAAAACACTCGAAAAATAGTAATATAAGAAGTAAATTATGAGCCCTTTATGAGTGTAATGGGAGTCAAATAATATATTAAAAAGGCTCAATACGCTCAATCCGGACACATTTCTGAATCCATTTTGACTTCGAATCTTTGCTGGGGATCTTCCTTCAAGCAAAACTGCCGACATATTTTACAGATTTTCCTAACTCAAGTCTTAAAATGACACTCGTCTGCCCTAGATTTACATAAAGGTATTTTATTTTCTCAGTGTGCTTTGCACACAGAATATATTAACTTTGATTGGATAACGGTTGGTTTTACAGGTATAAAGGAATCGAGATAGATATAGACTTCCATATATCAAAATCGTCAGTATCGAAAAAAAAAATTGATGGAGCCATGTCCGTCCGTCCGTCCGTCTGTCCGTTAACACGATAACTTAAGTAAGTATTGAGATATTTTCACCTAGTTTGGTACACGAGCTTGTCTGGACCCATAATAAATTGGTATTGAAAATGAGCGAAATCGGTTGATAACCACGCCCACTTTTTATATATATAACATTTTTGAAAACACAAAAAACTGATTATTTAGTAAATAATACACCTAGAATGTTGAAAGCTGTTCCAACAAATAACCAATTTCTCAAAATGGCTTTTATTCGGTAGCGACGCGCCACGTAATATATAGCCCAGAATAAATTTCTTTCTTAAGAATATTTTATATGAATACCGCTTCTATATTCGATTCATCATTAGGGCATTCCATATTTATTGATGAGATAAAGTTTTCTGTTATTTTATTTTATGCCATGTGCTTAGCTGTGGATGCTCTAGCCATACATTTCTCGTAGTGTACTCGATATACGAATATGTACAAATAATTTAAGTAAATTGGTTTTGAAAGTGCAAATAATATGTTTAGCAAAAAATTTTCTTTTAGTCTAAGCCAAGTCGGACTTATCGTATTATACTGGTCATATTGATGACATAAAATTGTCGTAAAAATAAGGCTATACATTTACTAAAACTTTACATGATTGTCACTAGTAAAAGTATATACTCCGAAAAGCCTAGAAAAAAATACATAAATATATTTACTAATTGAAAATTTAATTACAGCACTACTATGGTAGTAGAATTTCACAATGTATTCGCGACCTTCACTTGTAACATGTTAAAAACATTCTGATTAACCATCTCTTGGAGTGCGCCGCTTTTATACTCTTAGTTGCCTTGTTCGCATTTTTTTCTAAAGTTCTAGAATTTTCGCTAACAGGCTTCTCTATTAGTTGCTTATTTATTACTCTCATCAGTGGTATCTCGTATTCGCTGTTGTCTTCTATGTATATGTGTAAGAAATGTCGTCTGCGCTCCTTGTGGCTGTGCAGATATGTGTGTTATATCTTCTGCGCTCTTAGCTGTAGTTTATTTCTGTGCGTACTTGGTTGTTGTCTCATCTGCTTAGTTTGCTGTTGCTGTTTTGCACCATTTATTTATTCGCGGCAAAGAGTTATCTCGGAATTGCTAATATTTGGCACAATACAAACTTGCTGACACATATGTAAACCCTTCGATAACAAGCCAATACGATGCATATCGCTCATTAACTTCAATAGTGTCATAACTCAAAAACATGACTTTTGAGTTAACAACATATAAAAGTACCCAATATCATGATCTATATTGTATAAAAAAATCTTTGTGATCCGTTAAACATTTTCCACGTGCTATAAAAATGAAAATATGCCTTTATATGCGCAACATATGGCAGTTAAAATCTTTGAATGACTCTCCTGGAAAATTGCGTTTTTTGAGTTATGACACTGTTGATGAAGTAAATGAGCGATATAACTGGGCGATAACAAGCCGAGAGCAAACCGAAAACTTGACGATCATAATCCGCTACCAATAGGTAGCCGATAATAAAACTATAACATGCCGTTAACGATTGTAACCAATAAGAAGCCAACAAAGCTGTTCTTAAAAAGCACGAAATGAATTGTTTCTGGGCGAGCTCTAGTTAACTAAAAACACATCGAACTTCACGAATACCTGGAACTCACAACAATTTTAGTTTCAGATGTAGCTGCTTATTCTTCTGTGCCCCTGTTCACAAATAATATAAAATCATAGTTTGTTACAATTTATCATATCCGTTCACGAAATAACCTGCAGATCTATGACATTTTTCTGTCTTATATAATTGTATATCAAGTGATGTAGAATTTTGTTATATGATGTGATGTCATTACAATGTCATCATGCGAGTACATTATTTTAGGATAAGTAATTGGAGGTGAGAGTTAAGTGGTATATGGATGTTATATACTTGTCTTTGTTGTTGTTGTCATTATCGGTTATCAAACTCGACAGTGGAAAATGTTAAACGATGTGTTGAACTTATCTATATCTTATTCAATCTGCATAAAATATATGATATATAAACTTTAGACATAAACTTTGCAAAATATTTATAAATGTCAAACACATTCCTGGCATGCTTATCTACACTTGTCAGGAACCTATTAACGACTTAAGTTTAATGAGTTTTTTACTTAATACAATATTCGCGGCATGCGCCACAAAAAGCAACAATAGGTATAAGTAAAGAGGAAAGTGAAACTTTTCTAAGAAATGTGTCAACTTGTAATAATACACAGATAAGCATAAGCAGAGATAAAAAAAGTGCAAGAAGCGAACTTTTTGCACAAAAAAGGTTAAAACTTAGAAAAGTTGTCAAGTATGCGTGACATAAGGTGTTGACGAGCATACGAGGTCAAAAGCAACAACCAAAGCAACATAAGTTAAATTAACAGTACAAACCCTTTAGTCCTGTTGGCAGTTATTTAAGCTCATAACGAGGTCATAAAATTTGCAACGCTGTTAAATACTCATACATAAATATTTAAAAAATTATTTAAAACAACTAGCGCTACAACAAACTCACTCACTGGGTTTACTAACGATTGTGCCTACATATATATTCTGAATAAGTTGCTAGTAGTTAAGACTTTTATTTTTTTCCAACTATTTAAAAGGCTGCAAGGATTATGTAATATTTTTTTTAACTTTCGGACAAGGCGACCCTAAAGGTTAAAAAAGGACAAAGTAGAATTAACAGAAATAAAATGTAAATAGCAACACCTACTTAGTGCAAAAGTAAAAATACGCTTCAAGCAAAATCGGGTTTTTCTTAGGAAATATGTATGTACGTGTTCAAATACGCTTAACACTGTGCTACACAATTTGCATTTTTTCTTACAACAAAGCTATCATGTTATTTTATTATAGATTATTTATTTATTTCTTCTACAGATTCTTATGCATGAATAGATTACAGAATTAGTATATTTAGTTTAAAAAAACTACGTAATTCAACTAAGTTGAGAATTGTATTCTTGATGATGTCGGTATGGACGGAATTAGAGCCTCAAAATAATAATTTGTTTATATGTTTGAAATGATTAGTTTTCAATATATCATCCCTTTCTAGTAGTTAAAATAAAAAAAAAACAAACAATTGTATGTATTTTTGATGATGTCGGGATGGACGTGATCTCAAGCACCATAGTAGATAATTCTTAATACTACGAGCTTCGAAGTAGACATTTTTGAATAGGTTTGAAATGATTAGTTTTCAATATATCATATGTATTTCTCGTAGTTAAAATAAAAAAACAATTGTATTTTTGATGATGTCGGGATGGACGTGATCTCAAGCACAAAGAAAGAAAATTATTAATAGGTTCGATATTATTACTTTTCAATCTATCATATCTTTGTCTTAGTTAAAAAATAAATTGTATTGCTGTTGATGTTGTAATAGACAGTATTCTGAGCAACAACAATTTACATTAATTGATCGACGCAAGTGATTTCGAGCAGCAGTTGTACAACTAACACTCAACAATTAGGACCGATTTTCTTGGGAGTTTGGAAGGGGCGTGTTTCAGAGCATTTTTACTAAGCATACATATATTTCAGCGCGTTGGAGCTATATTGAATTTGCAAGTAAGAGCAGCAAGTGTGATAGGTTCTATAATGATTCAAGTATTTGCCAACGCTGGCGTCATTCCTCTTAAATTTTACTCCTTCCCTTCGTCCCTATGCCAAAAGATGAAGAATCAGACCACTCCAGGAAAGTATGCTCCCAGAAAACTAACGTCACGATCTTTGTCGACAGCCAGACTCCCTTAAAGGCATTAGAATCGAAAGTGATAAAATCGTATACCACGAATGTGTCGAACCACTCTGGTGTCCACACACTGAAAGAAAAAGACTGGTAAAATTAAACGAAATACGGGTCAATTCAAACGAAATTTCTGTCAATTTTTATCCATCGCAATAAAATGTTGAATCAACTGCGCACAAATCGTTGATTCGTAATTGACCGTTTTAGTAGTCAAATGAACAAAAAAAGTTGTTGCGACAGCTTTGTATGAAAGTACTTATGTTGCCATATAAACAAATAAATGTAAGGCGCGATAACCTTCGAAGAGATTTTAGGCCGAACTTATCTTCCAGTTTGCGCAGTGCTCCTTTTTAATTTTTCTTACAAATTGGCGAGGGGCGACCCCGCTTAGAAAATTGTTCTTCTAATTGAAAAAGCTTGTTTCTAAATTTTGATGTTGCTTTGTCCGGAGTGTGAACCCAGGGTCTTCGGTGTGTTAGGCGGAGCATGCTACCATCACACCACGGCGGCCGCCATACAAATACGTAAATATGTGAATACATAAATACGCATGCTTGCTACATATACATACATACGAATATAGACATGAAAATAGTAGTCACAAAACTGATTCTCAATTCTTTCAGTTGCAGCTCAGCTCATTCTCAATTTCTTCTCTCGCATGTAGTTGCCACACTTGATTGTTTCGAACAAAACTTGTAGTGTAAATGTTTTATGTAACATTTTAAAAAGATAACTTGTAAGTTATAGAAAAGTAAAGAATCAAATAGCAGGAAGGTAATTCACCACTGAAGTAACTTTACATGTAATTCGCAAGTTTAATTTTCGTAACACTTTAAGTTGAAACGATTCCAAAACTACTCAAACTTTTATTTTGTCGGAAACATCAACATTAAAAACGGATATTTTTTAATTATCTTATTAGATTCGTTCGCGTGAGTGAAAATTCATACAAACTTGAGAACTTTTACAACAAGAGGGTGCAATTTTGCATTTCGCTTGGACGAGAAGTTGCAAAATTATACCCCATAAATAGGTGTCCCTGTATCTCATAATTTTTTGCACAGTAAATTCAAAAAAGGGTTTTTTCGTTTTGTATTGATAACTGAAAAACTAGTTTTTTGTTGTTTTCTCATTTTGTGTGTTTTTTCGATTTGATGGTTTTCTTATTTTGGTGTTTTTTTTAACAAGTGGCACCGTCGTCATAAGTACAAAGTAGAGAACGTAGTGAGCCTAAAATTTTTGCTCATATAATTACAGTTGATCGCCGTTGAAATGACCTGTAAGATCAGTTGTGTTAACAGAAAAATCAGTTAGATTGATTAGAAATCTGTCAATTTTACAAAATTTTGTTAACTTAGGAGCGACAATTTCTCGTCTCTGGAAATGACTAAACTAATTTGTTGGCTTGACAAAGAACGCGGTCGAATTAACCATAATTCGATCAATTTCACCGAATCTTCGTTAAGTCAATAACAACAGAACCGATTTGTTGATTTTACTAGCACCATTTCTTTCAGTGCAAGGTATTTCAATGACTCCGTATTCTTCGTCCCTGGGCACAGCGATATTGAAGGGAATGAATTTATAAATGAAATGATCAGAAAAAGTTATTTCCATTTCGAAACAAGCAATGCGTACGAACACCGCCTAGTTATTTCCTGAGGAGAACCGAGGAGTATGAGATTAGTGAAACGGACTTGCTGTGGACAAACCGCGTTGATGGTGATGTCTTAAGATTCATATGGTCATGTTTGGATAGTAAGTGGACTAGCTTTCTTCTCAAGCTAAAAAAATCTGCAATGAGAGTACTTACGGGTGTCAACAAAGGTCATATTTCACCAATGCTGCGATGGTGGCGTTTGTTGAAAAAACTATCCGCGATTTTCGAAATTGCTGTTGCACAGTGTAATCATATTTATTATGACTGTGCTACTGGAATTGGTGTCTGTGTTCCAACAACAAATTAACACTCTTAAATAACGCTATAAGTTTCAGTGACCATGGCAGAGGCAACATGTTTTTTTTTTTTTTGCAGCTTGTAGCGTTGAAAAAAATCTATATTAAAGCTACAAGTCCTTAAGAAAGTATAGGCGCTGCAAAGAAAAGTTTAACGTAATGAATGCCAGCATATTGAGTGTATAAAAAAGTTGATATTCTTTCAATAGAAAATTTTTTAATTTTTTATTACTTCGTGTGCAAGGAGGAGGTAGGCAATTCTTGTTTGGTTTACACATTTATTTAAAGAAAGATTAAAGTATACTAAAAAACGTAACATAAATTTATTTGAAAATCAGAAGTTAAGCTAAATACTAACATTATAAAGTGCAGGCCATATTGGATTGACCGCCTGAAGCAGAAATGCACAACACCAGCATAACTACGAATACAAACACTAAATTTTTTGTAGTTGTAAAGTACAATCTAGCTAAAGAGAGTGGATCTCTCGAAGCAAAGGTTCTAATTAGATACCCTGTCCGACACAAAAATGTCCGCAAAAAAAGTTTTTTGAAAAAAAAAAAAAAAATATGTAACAGGGTTTACATATGAAAATTTTTTTAGTAGGTCATGAAAAAAAGCTTAAAAATCAAAAACCAAAAAAAAACAAAATTCGCAGGTTCGAAAACTATTTTTTTGGGTGTGCGTAGTGGAACTTTTTTTCCTGAGCCCAAGTCATATCGAAAAATCGATTGCGCGATATCGGTTAATAAATCGACCCAGTCTAATATAGGTGAAGGTCGAATAGTTTTCCGATGCTCTACGAAGTTCATTTGGGCACGTCTGGCCTAGAGCAAAGACAAGTCTCAGAAGACCAGGGTCATCATTTCATAGCACAATTGTGCAGATTCAATTCACACCTATAGTTTCACCATTTCCTTTATTGAATAATTATGTTAGTCATAACTGAACAATCGGAGTAGCAACATCGGAGGGTACTACGGTACATTTAGGTATTTTATAATCATATATATGTGATCCGGTCTATGAAGAGGTGGCTTATGACTGAAAAAAAATTTTTCCACTTTTTTTCTGGTTTCGATAGTTTTTGAGACGCTCTTTCACGTGGTGAAAACCAGAAAGTCTTAACTAAAAATCTAGAGAAAGAAGAGAACTGTACTAAAAATGTAGAGAAAGAAGAGCAAAAATGAAAGACGATGAAGCCTTTGGTTCCTTCGATGCCACTTTGGTGGCTGGTGAAGCATACTCAGACTTTTTTGATAGCATTTTTTTCAATGGCAATGGAACCAAAATATCGGTCAGAAACTAATTTGTGCTTTGCCTTTTGGGGATGACTGTTCATAATGCCAAAGAAAAACTACTAAGAAACTGAAGAAACGCATCGTTTATCTTTAAAAGCTGTTTCTCGCAAATTCTTTTTTGAGTCATAAGCCACCTTCTCATAGACAGGGTCACATATTATTTCTAATTGCTGTTTTTATGTTTTTCGCTCTAGTTTGTTTTTCGCTCTTATTTGGAATCGAAATCTATAAATAAAGTTTTGGTTGTAAATATGGAGATTCGGGCTATTAGCGAGCTTTGGGCAATTTTTTCCTTCATAGTCGTAGTGCTTTTGTTTAGCTATATTTTATTAAAATAATTTGTTGAAAATAAACGATTGTGAGAACACAAAGAAATCTATTTGTACTATGGCACTATTGTGAATATTTGCAGTGCATTACCGGCAGTTGCTATTATACGATAGATGGCAGCGCAAACTGTAAGTTTTAATTGATTGGCGGCAGTTGCTATTATACGCTAGATGGCAGCACAAGCTGTAAGTTAATAGAACAGCTGATTTCTGTTGATATATGATAAGAGACTTCATATATCAGCTCGTAACACATATTTTGCAAAAATAAAAGCTCAATTTCTGGCCTTTTAGTGTTAGCACTATATTGTGTTTTAATTCGTTGTAAATCTCATTACAAAAAGTTATAATATTTTCATAACAAATTAAACAAATGTTTTTGAAAGTTAGCAAACTGTGCGTGCGTACGTTATGATTAATTGCTCGTTGATCAACGACTAAATCACTCTCCCTACGTTCTTAATACCTTTACTTACTCAGTAAAAGTTACAGTTTTGAAGAGCCATGCAGCAGACGAAAACGTGTTTGACTGAATTTTGTGTGTGTGCGTGCAGTCGGGTGGCATCTTGACACACGTACACGTTGACACGTTGTTTATTTGAATCATTTGACATTTACCAGCATTAGACACGGAATATGAAATTACAATAAATATATAAATAATATTTTTTTACCACTCTTTTTTATTTTTCTGTAAAATTCATCATCCAATGTAGTCACATGTTAAAATCCGAACGCTATTGTCTCTCAATCTAACTGTTGATTGATTTACGAGCAATCGACAAATACCCGACACGCACACATATAAACAGCATGACAAGCATGCTTGCACGTCTACAGAGGCCATACTAGCTTAACTAATTAATTAAGCATGGGGGACTAATAACTCTCAATTTGCGTTATATGTAATGGCTCTGGAATACATTTTCTTGAGAAAAAGGTCTTTATTCCTTTCCATTTAAAATAAAGCTTACGTTAGCAGATAACATAGCCACAAATTATTGGTGGTTTTTTTGAAAAGATAAAATAAAAATAGCTAAATCCTTCACTTGCAACGAAGACCACATATTTACAGCGTAGTGGGTGGGAGAAGGAATGGTTGAGCAGTCTAATGGTGGCCTCCTACGTCTGCCACTAAGGCAGTGTAATAAAAATATTTACGTAGAAACGTTTGAATACAGTGATTGCAGGTTCAAATTTATAAAATTATAAGTTTTTTTACGATGCACTTGTATACATGCGCACATACACACAAATGTATACAAGAAAAAATAATGTAATGCACGCAGGATAAGAAACTCGCAATAAGCGAACCACCTACGCTGCTTTCATCCTTGAAAAAATAAAAATTGTATGCACAAGGCTGTAATTATAACCCTTCAATGCTATTTGAAAACAAGTAAGGAAGGCTAAGTTCGGGTGTAACCGAACATTATATACTCAGTTGAGAGCTGTGGAGACAAAGTAAGGGAAATCACCATGTTGTAAAAGGAACCTAGGGTAACCCTGGAATGTGTTTGTATGACATGTGTATCAAATGGAAGGTATTAAAGAGTATTTTAAGAGGAAGTGGGCCATAGATCTATAGATGGACGCCATTTAGGGATATCGCCATAAAGGTAGACCAGGCCTGACTCGAGAATTTGTTTGTACGATATGAGTATCAACTGAAAGGTGCTAATGAGTATTTTAAAAGGGTGTGGGCCTTAGTTCTCTAGGTGGACGCCTTTTCGAGATATCGCCATAAAGGTGGACCAGGGGTGACTCTAGAATTTGTTTGTACGATATGGGTATCAAATGAAAGGTGTTAATAAGTATTTTAAAAGGGCGTGGGTCTTAGTTCTATAGGTGGACGCCTTTTCGAGATATCTCCATAAAGGTAGACCAGGGGTGACTCTAGAATTTGTTTGTACGATATGGGTATCAAATGAAAAGTGTTAATGAATATTTTAAAAGGGAGTGGGCCTTAGTTCTATAGGTGGATGCCTTTTCGAGATATCGCCATAAAGGTGGGCCAGGGGTGACTCTAGAATTTTTTTGTACGATATGGGTATCAAATGAAAGGTGTTAATGAGTATTTTAAAAATGCGTGGGCCTTAGTTCTATAGGTGGACGCCTTTTCGAGATATCGACATAAAGGTGGACCAGGGGTGACTCTAGAATTTGTTTGTACGATATGGGTATCAAATGAAAGGTGTTAATGAGTATTTTAAAAAGGAGTGGGCCTTAGTTCTATAGGTGGATGCCTTTTCGAGATATCGCCATAAAGGTGGGCCAGGGGTGACTCTAGAATTTTTTTATACGATATGGGTATCAAATGAAAAGTGTTAATGAATATTTTAAAAGGGAGTGGGCCTTAGTTCTATAGGTGGACGCCTTTTCGAGATATCTCCATAAAGGTAGACCAGGGGTGACTCTAGAATTTGTTTGTACGATATGGGTATCAAATGAAAGGTGTTAATGATTTTTTTAAAAGGCAGTGGGCCTTAGTTCTATAGGTGGATGCCTTTTCGAGATATCGACATAAAGGTGGGCCAGGGGTGACTCTAGAACTTTTGTGTACGATATGGATATCAAATGAAAGGTGTTAATGAGTATTTTAAAAGGGTGTGGGCCTTAGATCTATAGGTGGACGCCTTTTCGAGATATCGCCATAAAGGTGGACCAGGGGTGACTCTACAATTTGTTTGTACGATATGGGTATCAAATGAAAGGTGTTAATGAGTATTTTAAAAGGGCATGGGCCTTAGTTCTATAGGTGGATGCCTTTTCGAGATATCAACATAAAGGTGGACCAGGGGTGACTCTAGAATTTTTTTATACGATATGGGTATCAAATGAAAAGTGTTGATGAATATTTTAAAAGGGTGTGGGCCTTAGTTCTATAGGTGGATGCCTTTTCGAGATATCGCCATAAAGGTGGGCCAGGGGTGACTCTAGAATTTTTTTATACGATATGGGTATCAAATGAAAAGTGTTAATGAATATTTTAAAAGGGAGTGGGCCTTAGTTCTATAGGTGGACGCCTTTTCGAGATATCTCCATAAAGGTAGACCAGGGGTGACTCTAGAATTTGTTTGTACGATATGGGTATCAAATGAAAGGTGTTAATGAGTATTTTAAAAGGCAGTGGGCCTTAGTTCTATAGGTGGATGCCTTTTCGAGATATCGACATAAAGGTGGGCCAGGGGTGACTCTAGAACTTTTGTGTACGATATGGATATCAAATGAAAGGTGTTAATGAGTATTTTAAAAGGGTGTGGGCCTTAGATCTATAGGTGGACGCCTTTTCGAGATATCGCCAGGGGTGACTCTACAATTTGTTTGTACGATATGGGTATCAAATGAAAGGTGTTAATGAGTATTTTAAAAGGGCATGGGCCTTAGTTCTGTAGGTGGACGCCTTTTCGAGATATCGACATAAAGGTGGACCAGGGGTGACTCTAGAATTTGTTTGTACGATATGGGTATCAAATGAAAGGTGTTAATGAGTATTTTAAAAAGGAGTGGGCCTTAGTTCTATATGTGAACGCCTTTTCGAGATATCGACATAAAGGTGGACCAGGGGTGACTCTAGAAGGTGTTTGTACGATATGGGTTTCAAATTAAAGGCATTAATGAGGGTTTTAAAAGGGAGCGGCCCTTAGTTTTATATGTGAAGGAGTTTTCGAGATATCTACCAAAATGTGGACCAGGGTGATCCAGAACATCATCTGTCGGGTACCGCTAATTTATTTATATATGTAATACCACGTACAGTATTCCTTCCAAGATTTCAAGGGCTTTTGATTTCGCCCTGCAAAACTTTTTCATTTTCTTCTACTTAATATGGTAGGTGTCGCTCCCATTTTTCCAAGTTTTTTTCTAAAGTTATATTTTGCGTCAATAGACCAATACAATTACCATGTTTCATCCATTTTTTCGTATTTGGTATATAATTATGGCATTTTTTTCATTTTTCGTAATTTTCGATATCGAAAAAGTGGGCGTGGTCATAGTCGAATTTCGGCAATTTTTTATACCAATACAAAGTGAGTTCATATAAGTACGTGAACTGAGTTTAGTAAAGATATATCGATTTTTGCTCAAGTTATCGTGTTAACGGCCGAGCGGAAGGACAGGCGGTCGACTGTGTATAAAAACTGGGCGTGGCTTCAACCGATTTCGCCCTTTTTCACAGAAAACAGTTACCGTCCTAGAAGCTAAACCTCTACCAAATTTCACAAGGATTGGTTAATTTTTGTTCGACTTATGGCATTACAAGCATCCTAGACAAATTAAATGAAAAAGGGCGGAGCCACACCCATTTTGAAATTTTCTTTTATTTTTGTATTTTGTCGCACCATATCATTACTGGAGTTGAATGTTGCCATAATTCACTTATATGCTGTAAAGATATTAACTTTTCTTTTAAAATTTGAATTTTAATTTTTTTGGTCGTTCTCCGATTTTGCTAATTTTATAGAGCAGACATAAAGTAATAAGAGTACCGTTCCTGCCAAATTTCATTATGATATCTTCAGCGACTGCCAAATTACAGCTTGCAAAACTTCTAAATTACCTTCATTTAAAAGTGGGCGGTGCCACGCCCATTGTCCAAAATTTTACTAGTTTTCTATTCTGCGTCATAGGCTCAACTCACCTACCAAGTTTCATCGCTTAATGCGTATTTGGTAATGAATTATCGCACTTTTTCGATTTTTCGAAATTTTCGATATCGAAAAAGTGGGCGTGGTTATTGTCCGATATCGTTCATTTTAAACAGCGATCTGAGATGAGTGCCCAGGAACCTACGTACCAAATTTCATCAAGATACCTCAAAATTTACTCAAGTTATCGTGTTAACGGACAGACGGACGGACGGACGGACGGACATGGCTAAATCGAATTTTTTTCGATACTGATGATTTTGATATATGGAAGTCTATATCTATCTCGATTCCTTTATACCTGTACAACCAACCGTTATGCAATCAAAGTTAATATACTCTGTGGGCTCTGCTCAACTGAGTATAAAAAAATTACAGGAGAAATTGTATTTGTAGTCAATAAAGTGGAACACTAAACAAGTCGATAAACTGTTAGTTTTTCGAAGAAGAATTTTTTTTGATAAATTGTATATTGCATTGGCAAGCCTGTTTAAATTTTATCCCGTACGAACTGGTTCCTAAACTCATTCAACCAGCCGAGGCTCGTCTTGCGCGATATTCATGGTTGAGGTCTCAGGATCGCCTGTTCGATGATTTTTTTGGGGATCTATGTTGGCGGCCACCGTGGCGTGATGGTAGCTCCGCCTGCCACACCGCAACATCAAAATTTTAGAAATAAGTTTTTTCAATTAGAAGAAAATTTTTCTAAGCGGGGTCGCCCCTCGGCAGTGTTTGGCAAGCGCTCCGGGTGTATTTCTGCCATGAAAAGCTCTCAGTGAAAAGTCATCTGCCTTGCAGATGCCGTTCGGAGTCGGCATAAAACGTGTGGGTCCCGTCCGGTCAATTTTTAGGGAAAATCAAGAGGAGCACGACGCAAATTGGAAGAGAAGCTCGGCCTTAGATCTCTTCGGAGGTTATCGCGCCTTACATTGTTTTTTTTTTTATGTTGGGATTTCACTGGGGATCTTGAGGTAACACCATTCAATTTTAATATAAATTTAGTGAATATTACTTGTAAGAAAGTCTTTTAGGCAATGCATATGAAAGATCCTTGACTTATTTAAATAAAAAATTTCGTCAAGCTCGCAATTCACCATCCCATCAAAAATAAGCCCACATCAGCAGCCTTCTCCATCCTTTCTCTGCTCATTCTACAGGCTGAGTTGCGTATTGAATTTCAAGGCTTCTTGGAGTAAACGAGAAATTGGTTAAGAGTATGTGAGTGCTTCGAAGTACATATATAGACACATATAAGTGTGTTAACTTGTAAAAAAGGAGTATCTATGCTAACCCACTGTACTTTGGTTGGGCCCTTGCAGTGGTAAACATAAACTTGAGACAGCAACAGAGGAACAAGATATAGGAGTACACACAAACAAACTTGTGTATGTATTTAAAGGAAATTTTAGAAGAAAAAAAATAGCAACTATTAAAGTAAATTAAAAGTAAGGAAAATATGCGCGTATAAGCAGCACATGGCTGGGGGGAGGAGAACTGTAAAAGTAATAACTTTTACACTGAGAAAATTTTGCCACGTAATTATATATAAGTATCGTTAGCTAACAACAGACAGATTTTTAATCATTTTCAATTTCAGTGGCATAATTGACTTCCGAAATACGATTAACCTAGAAGTCAGTCTTGAAAATTCACTGTGGAATGCTATCCGATTAATTTATTTGTTCTGGTAGCATTGGTGGCAACCATAGCCAAACACATACGTTTTTAATTTGTTATCAATGTCGTGCCACGGCAGGCGTCTGGAATTATATCCACACGGCAAAAATAGAAAGGAAGAAAAAAAGGAAAATGAAAGGAAGAATATTTTAGGTATGCAATTGATGAGGCATGGACGAGTTATCGATTTGTTAACGAAGTTTTATTAATTTGCTATCTATAACAAAGGTGATCTATAAGTCATCGACGCTTTATCGATTATTTATCCAAAAATTAATCGATATGTTATCGGATATTTACCGACTTTTTACCAAAAAGCAATCGAGTTCTTATAAATACTCTATCAGTTTCTTATCAAAAAGTTATCGATTTTTTTGTTATCGGTTTTCTATAGATTATTTATCTAAAAATTAATCGATATGCAAAAATATACCGATTTGTTATGTAAAAGTTATTAACATTTTAACGAATATATATCGAGTTTCTATTCGGCAATTTATCGGTTTGTTGTCAAAAATGTATCCAAAGGTTATCGATTCACATATGTATGTGTTATAGAAAAGTTATCAGTTATTTAAAAAAGTTTTCGATACCTAATCAAAAACTTAACATATACCGAAATGCTACTAAAATTTTTAATTAGCGTGTTATCGATTTCCTTTCAAAAACTTAACAAAATAATATAAAGTTGTTGTCACAAAATTATCGATTTGTTCTCGAAAAGTCATCAATAACTCAAATTTGCTATCGACTTGTTATCGGTTTGGTTATGTTGACTCATTGGCTTGTTATAAAACAGTTACCGATATATGTAACTTCAATATAAAATCGCTCATGACTCAACAGTATCTAACAGTACGCTATTCGCCGAATGGCGTACATCTTTTGAGGGAACTTTCGTTCCTGCCATGTCACTCGTGTGTACATTAACTTCAAAGCTCATATAGGCTATTAAAAAAAATTTTACATAAAAATGTTAAAAAAAAAAAAATAAATAAACTAAATCAAAATAAAACAAGTACGGAAGGCTAAGTTCGGGTGTAACCGAACATTACATACTCAGCAGCCAAATTACAGCCTGTGAAACTTTTAAATAACCTTCTTTTGAAAGTGGGCGGTGCAACGCCCATTGTTCAAAATTTTACCAATTTTCTATTCTGCGTCATAAGGTGAACCCACCTACCAAGTTTCATCGCTTTATCCATCTTTGGTAATGAATTATCGCACTTTTTCGATTTTTCGAAATTTTCGATATCGAAAAAGTGGGCGTGGTTATAGTCCGATGCCCAGGAACTTACTTACCAAATTTCGTTAAGATACCTCAAAATTTACTCAAGTTATCGTGTTTACGGACAGACGGGCGCAGAGACGGACATGGCTAAACGAATTTCTTTTCTCGCCCAGGTCACTTTGATATAGAAGTCAATATTTATCTCGATTAGTTCATGCCGTTACGGGGTACCGTTATGCGAACAAAAGTAATATACTCTGTGAGCTCTGCTCAGCTGAGTATAATAAATAAACGAAATCAAAATTTAAAAAATTTTAAACAAATTTTGTGTATGAAAAAAAATTTTTTTTTTTTTTCAGTGTGCATTTTACTCTTTTTAAAGGCACAAATCAATATCGAATCGTTATCCTGGTGGGAAATTTCCAACAGTGAAATGCACATTTTTTTTTTGTTGCTGTTCTCTAAGCCTGATATGTCAGTCATCCATAATGACATTTTTGGCCCGCTTAGTACATTTTTAAGGATTCTTGAAGTTTGGAAGACCTCACGCACGTACATATACACAATGAATGAAAGCGGTAGAACTGCTAAAGGATATAGGACTTGCAGGCTGCAATACAAGAAAAATTTGAAAAAAATCATTTTGCAATGCTGAAAAAATTCAAGAAAAAATAAGGGCGAAATATATCGAACATTCTCGTTTTTTTTTTTTTTTTTTTTTTTGTTGTGAAAATGTGAGTTCGCAAAACCTGTGAGGCCAATGCCTTATGTGTGTTTCTGCAGTAAGACACGCATTTATATAAACATAGCTGTGTGCATGGTAAATGTGTGAGCCTAACAAAATCAAAGAAACTCGGAAAAAATATTTTAAAAAATTGCACTAAAAGTCGTCGGCACAGCACTGTGGGCCGTAGCTAACTGTGTCTTTTCAGTTGAGTTGTTGACTGCTAGTGGCAAATCAAATATTACAACTCACAAACGAGTAAAAGCGCGCCACTAATGCGACCAGTGCATGTTTCCAAAGGATAGTAGTATAGAAAAGTGAATGCAGTGTGGGAGAAGTAAATACATACATACAAATACAAATCTTTATATGTAGTAGTGGCATAGCTCAATATTGGCAGTAGGTTTGTGCGGTCAAAAAGATTATCGATCGCCTTTCAATTGAATTGTCTTCAATCTTATTGCTATGACAACTTTTTTTCGCAATTTTCTCATTTTTTTTTTGTTTTTTTTTTTTTTGCAAACACTCACAAACACAAACTCATGCACGTAAACATAGTCATAATACAAGCTTACTAGCTTAGCGCAAATAACAGGGCCTTTTGGCCTGTCAAACTGACTGTGTGATTTTTTTGTCATGGTATTGGTGATTAAAGGCCGATTCCTTTAGATGCTGATGATGGCGGCCGTACTCGTTCCAATAAAGCTACAAACATAAAGAGAGCAAAATAAATGGTTTGTGATGCAATCAGCCAAACAAACACGCACACATAGACATACAAATCTTACAACATAATCAAGTTTATGTTATTGTATATAGTTTATTTTTTGTAGACGTATCAATCAAGGGTAAATGACGAGGTCAGTCTGGTTACTAACTATTTAAGTAATGTATAGAGTGGGAACGAAAAAAATAAATACATATCAACATGCCCTTCAATGTATCGTTTAGTTTCCCTGCAAAAAATGCGATTAGTCTAGGATGAATTCAGGATGAGTCACAAGGAAGTATGCGTCCAATGCGAGTTTTGATCTCTTTGTATGAGTTGAACTGTTCCCTTTTGTTTGAGCATGTCCTATGAAGAGACTAGTTGTACCCATTTATACCTGAAAGGGATCGATAGGACCTTTGTACCCATATAGGAACATATGAGGACTAATCCCTTTTCCGTTCAATAAGGACTAAAATAGGGACCAGTCGAATTTTTAACCCCAATGGTAGTAGAGTGATACTCACCGATGTAATTTATTTTAAAATAAAACAATAATTAAAATTGTTTAGTTTCATTTCCGGGTTATATTGAAATATTGAAATTGCTAAGGCAGATGACTGCCCGCCAGAGACTAAAGGGGACAATTATGCCCATTTTGTAGACAATCAGTCGGAGACCAATTTCTTTAGGGATTAATCGCATGATTTTTTGCAGGGTGATTTTGTTGGCTTTAAATTGTGGTGAGCTACTTACTACTGCATTTAAGACTGACTTCTTTTATTTCAGGAAAATACGTA
This sequence comes from Eurosta solidaginis, assembly GCF_040869045.1. Lineage (NCBI taxonomy): Eukaryota > Metazoa > Arthropoda > Insecta > Diptera > Tephritidae > Eurosta > Eurosta solidaginis. Next base: position 29,036,354 of record NC_090321.1, read on the forward strand.
TATAGATGCATATACATTGCGGCGAAAATTAGCAATACTATCCTGCTAGTAAACAATCACAACAACAAATACAGCAAGCAGCCAAATTTATCTACATACACACACATAACCAGCAGCTGCAAGTGAAGAGATATCTCACATACACACATCAGCTAAGAGTTCATACTCACATATACACACGCATATGGCTAGTAGAAAAGCATAAACTACAAATAAATATGTATATAGCTGGTAACCAAGCATGAGATACAACTGTTTTCGAACATATTTTCGCGAAATGGCTAGACCTTAGGAGAATTGGCGAATAAAATAGCTGAAAGTATAAAAGCAGCGCAAGCTGAGGAATCATTATCAGTTTGATTACAGCACGCTATTAGTTGTGAAGTGAATTATAATTGGGAAGTATGATTGTACTACTCCCAAAGTAGTCTAATAAAGGTCATTTTGCAATGCTAAATATTGCAGTTATTTATTCAACATTTCAGCGATTCGAACGTTAGCAGAAGGTGTATAATTATCAGAAATTAGCAAAATTCGTTTCAATATTTAACATATGCGTATGTATATGTATGCTTGTTTTAGTAATGTATTGCAAACGATTATTATTAAATTTAGCACATATTTTCTTAACAACAAAAAGGCGTAAGACAACGTGCAAATCCAGTATGTGAAGGAAATTCACTTAAATTACGTTCGCAGTAAATAAAAAAAAACACAAAAACAATGTGAGAATAAGTTAAATCAGGAAATCAGTGAGCAATATGGCAACAACATAATTCTAAGCTTTTACAAAATGGGTTGCAAGTTAAACGTTAAAATTATAAGAAGCAAGCAGGCTGTGCAATATACTTATATTACAAATACATACACTTGTGTATATGTATGTGGCAACACATATTCCGTTAAGTAAGTAAGATTGAGCTCATACTCTTGAAACTTCGACTTACCTTTGACACAGTTCGTCGATCGGTTATCCTATTTCGAACCAGGGTTCTGCCCTCACTTAGTTTCTTTAGTGTTCGATATAGCGCCAGATAAATTTAAGTCTCCTAGTTTCATGTAAAAATTTATGTTGACCATTAAAACCATCGACCATTTCGATACAACAGCTCCGTTCGCTCGAAGATAATAAAATGTAAAATTATTCCGACATAGTTCCGATATGATCCGAAAAATATTCCAGAAAATAATGTTGAAACATTGCCGAAGCGTTCCCGATATTAGAACTCAAGCAATCTAAAAATAACCCGAAGATTAACACAAAACAATCACAAAATGAACTGGTTATAGACCTGAAATTATCTCGAAATAGCCGCAAAATCTTCCCTAAAATAGTCGCATAATGGCACAGCAATGATCCTAAAAAAAGGCGGAAAATATTTCGAAATAGTACCGAAATGATGCCAAGTCAGTACCGAAAAAATCTAAATACAGTTCTGAAATGATCCAAAAATAGTCTAATAGTTGAATTCAGTAAGCCATCTCTAGTCTATCCAAGCCATGATTTATGTATTACGCGAAAGGAAGCAATGCGGACGCAGTGTATAAAGTGCGCGACCCTATTACGGTCATTGTTAAATACTGTGTTCGCGGAGGAGTAATGAAACTTGCATCTCTCATCCGAGAGAGTTTACTTTTTGTGAAGTTGAAACGAATGTATTCTTTTTGGAGTAATGCGGTCGTTTGAGCTCTCGAAATTGTCAATGAAGTTTTCTCTTCGGTGTAATGCGGACTCTTCAGCTCTCGAAGATGACAATGAAGTATTCTCTTCGGAGTAATGCGGTCTCTTCAGCTCTTGAAGATGACAATGAAGTATTCTCTTCGGAGTAATACGGTCTCTTCAGCTCTCGAAGTTGAATTGGCAATAAATTTCGTTTCTGGAGGCTCTGTCGCCAGCCTCCATATCTGTTCTAACCTATGCATATAGTTTTCAATTGATTCTTCTGCGAAAGGTCAAAGACAAGGTTCATCACATTTCTTAATAGGAAGATATCTGAAGAGTAAATAGTTGTTCTTCTTTTTGAAATATTTGAAAGTGCATTTAAAAATTAAATGAGATTTTAGGCCGACCTTCTCTTCCAATTTGCGTCGTGCTGCGTTTTTAAGATTTCCTACAAATTGGCGGGACGGGACCAACATCCTTTATGCTGACTCCGAACGGCATCCGCAAGGCAGAGGACTTTTCATTGAGAAGCTTTTCATGGCAGAAATATATTAGAAGTGCTCGCCCCAAATCACTGCCAAGGGGCGCCTAGAAAAAATTTCTAATTGAAAAAACTGTTTATAAAATTTTGATGTTGCTTTGCCCGGGCGTGCACGCAGGATCTTCGGTGTGGTAGGCGTTAGGCTCAGCTGAATCGAATATATTGTGTAGAGGAGGCTTTTTGTCGTAGATTCGAAAAGGGCATTCATTTAGTGTAAATTTCGTAGACGTAAATGAATTTTTTTATTTCAATATGGCGCCCGATATTCGACCCCAAATAAAGCTGGAAAAGGAATCTTGAGGTGACATCGAAGCAAGCTCAGGCGGCATGCTACCAAGACGACTTGCAGGAAGAACTTGCAGGGGATTGTCACAGCATATCATCCATACTAAAGTATGGAGCTCTTTTCTGGTGTAAGGCACTTGACAAGAAGAGCAATCACTATAGGGTTGGGAAAATGCAGATGCTATCATACCTGGGTATACCCAGTACATTAAGCAGCGTACCTCAAAAAGATTTAACGGAATTTTTCACGTCTGCAAGAAAATCAATCGTACCGACTTCCTAACTCATGCAGTGTCCTCCTGGCGGTGGTCTGTACCAAAGAGAGAGAGTAGGCAGACTGCTCAAGCATAGCACGGTCCCCGACATCCATGCTTCGTTTTCTTCGACAGCTAGGCCACTTTAAAGACATTGGAATCCAACGTGATAAAGTCGGATACCATATGAAGGTGTCGAGCTTCGCTGGCGGCTAAAAGGTGCCTAAATGTCTCCCTTTGCTGGATCTCAGGACCCGGTGATATTGAAGGGAATAAATTTTCAGATACGAAGGACAGAAAAGGTTCCGAAATGCACATAAGAGGGACGAAAAGTTCCGTTATACCACTGCTGGGGTATATCTTAGGGAAAGTCAAGGAATATGATGATGGGCAACAGACTTGTTGCGGACCAACAGGGATGATTGCGAGGCCTCAAAGTCCTTATGTTCGGATAAGAACGCATCTAGCCTATTTCTCAAGCTAAACAAATCTGCAGTGAGATAGTTGCGGGTTTCATCACAGGTCATTCCGATACTGCCCAAATGCTCCGACGGTGGCGCATACCAATGAACTCCCTTTTCAGAAGTTATCAGAATGAGGAGGAAGATGGTTTCATTCATCACTTTCTCTGCCGATGTCCAGGATTGCATACAAGATGATTTAGATTTCCAAGCGCGCAGTTTTCGAGAGTCTGGCAGAGGCTGGGAAAGTGGATCTTTCACTCCTGCTTAGGCGGGACTACTAAGAAATAATCTTGCTGGGCGATTATACTGCCACCCGGCACTTACTGCTTATTGTTTCTATAGCAAACTCACATCACTGTGCAGTAGTCGAAGTGATAGTGAATTGCAACAAGAAATGCGTACCAACATCGCAGCTATCCTGCCAGGAAAAAGCGTACGTAGCTAAAGTTAATCCAAGAAAGTCTTCAAAAGTTAGAACATACATATGTATGTATGTTGATATATATGTACGTATTACTTTTATATTTATAAGAATAGAAATAAGAAGATGAAGTATAGATTGCGAACAAGCGAATTGAGTGAAAAATAAGATTGCCAAGTTTGAGTTAAAGTACAAACTTTTTTAATTTGCTACTTGTAGTCTGTCCAAATGCGGCTCAGTACAGTGCAAAAACCAATGCATATGGACATATGTATGTATGTAAGTATGCAGCTTATGTTGATGACAGAGAGGCTTATTTGTTAAGAGTTTTCTTTTCTTACTTTTCTTCTAGATTTCATTCAGAAGCCTAAGAATGTACATACATATGTATTTATGTATGTGACTCTGATTAGGAAAACAAATAAATATTTGTAGGTATGTAGTATATTTTTATACTCAGTTGAGCAGAGCTCACAGAGTATATTAAGTTTGATTGGATAACGGTTGGTTGTACATATATAAAGAATCGAGATAGATATAGACTTCCATATATCAAAATAATCAGGATCGAAAAAAAATTTGATTGAGCCATGTCCGTCCGTCCGTCCGTCCGTCCGTTAACACGATAACTTGAGTAAATTTTGAGGTATCTTGATGAAATTTGGTACGTAGGTTCCTGAGCACTCATCTCAGATCGCTATTTAAAATGAACGATATCGGACTATAACCACGCCCACTTTTTCGATATCGAAAATTTCGAAAAACCGAAAAAGTGCGATAATTCATTACAAAAGACCGATAAAGCGACGAAACTTGGTAGGTGAGTTGAACTTATAACGCAGAATACAAAATTAGTAAAATTTCATGATGAAATTTGGCAGGAACGTTACTCTTAATACTATATGTACGTTTAATAAAAATTAGCAAAATCGGAGAAGGACCACGCCCACTTTTAAAAAAAAAATTTTTTTAAAGTAAAATTTTAACAAAAAATTTAATATCTTTACAGTATATAAGTAAATTATGTCAAGATTCAACTCCAGTAATGATATGGTGCAACAAAATACAAAAATAAAAGAAAATTTAAAAATGGGCGTGGCTCCGCCCTTTTTCATTTAATTTGTCTAGGATACTTTTAACGCCATAAGTCGAACAAAAATTAACCAATCCTTTTGAAATTTGGTAGGGGCATAGATTTTATGGCGGTAACTGTTTTCTGTGAAAATGGGCGAAATCGGTTGATGTCACGCCCAGTTTTTATACACAGTCGTCCGTCTGTCGTTCCGCATGGCCGTTAACGCGATAACTTGAGCAAAAATCGATATATCTTTACTAAACTCAGTTCACGTACTTATCTGAACTCACTTTATCTTGGTTTGAAAAATGAATGAAATCCGACTATGACCACGCCCACTTTTTCGATATCGAAAATTACGAAAAATGAAAAAAATGCCATAATTCTATACCAAATACGAAAAAAGGGATGAACTATGGTAAGGTAATTGGATTGTTTTATTGACGCGAAATATAACTTTAGAAAAAACTTTATAAAATGGTTGTGACGCCTACCATATTAAGTAGAAGAAAATGAAAAAGTTCTGCAGGGCGAAATAAAAAACCCTTAAAATCTTGGAAGGTATTACATATATAAATAAATTAGCGGTATCCAACAGATGATGTTCTGGGTCACCCTGGCCCACATTTTGGCCGATATCTGGAAAACGCCTTCACATATACAACTACCACCACTCCCTTTTAAAACTCTCATTAATACCTTTAATTTGATACCCATATCGTACAAACTCATTCTAGAGTCACCCCTGGTCCACCTTTATGGCGATATTTCGAAAAGGTGAACACCTATAGAACGAAGGCCCACTCCCTTTTAAAAATACTCATTAACACCTTTCATTTGATACCCATATCGTACAAACAAAGTCTAGAGTCACCCCTGGTCCAGAAAGGCCCACTCCCTCTTAAAATACTCATTAACTCCTTTCGTTTGATACCCATATTGCACAAACGAATTCTAGAGTCACCCCTGGCCCACCTTTATGGCGATATCTCTAAACGGCGTCCACCTATGGAACTAAGGATTACTCCCTTTTAAAATACTCATTAACACCTTTCATTTGATAACCATATCGTACAAACGCATTCTAGAGTCAACCCTGATCCACCTTTATGGCTATATCCCTAAATGGCGTCCACCTATAGAACTATGGCCCACTCCCTCATAAAATACTCTTTAATGCCTTTCGTTTGATACACATGTCATACAAACACATTCCAGGGTTTCTCTCGGTTCATTTTCCTACTTGGTTATTTTCCCTTATGTTGTCACCATAGCTCTCAACTGAGTATGTAATGTTCGGTTACACCCGAACTTAACCTTCCTTACTTGTTGTTTTTATACTCAGTTGAGCAGAGCTCACAGAGTATATTAACTTTGATTGGATAACGGTTGGTTGTACAGGTATAAAGGAATCGAGATAGATATAGACTTCCATATATCAAAATCATCAGTATCGAATAAAATTTGATTAAGCCATGTCCGTCTGTCCGTCCGTCTATCCGTCTGTCCGTAAACACGATAACTTGAGTAAATATTGAGGTTTCTTGATGAAATTTGGTATGTAGGTTCCCGGGGACTCATCTCAGATCGCTATTTAAAATAAACGATATGGGACTATAACCACGCCCACTTTTTCGATATCGAAAATTTCGAAAAATCGAAAAAGTGCGATAATTCATTACCAAAGACGGATAAAGCGATGAAACTTGGTAGGTGAGTTGAACTTATAACGCAGAATACAAAATTAGTAAAATTTCATGATGAAATTTGGCAGGAACGTTACTCCTATTACTATGTTTATTCCTAATAAAAATTAGCAAAATCGGAGAACGACCACGCCCACTTTAAAAAAAAATTTTTAAGTCAAATTTAAAAAAAAAGTTAATATCTTTACAGTATATAAGTAAATTATGTCAACATTCAACTCCAGTAATGATATGGTGCAACAAAATACAAAAATAAAAGAAAATTTCAAAATGGGCGTAGCTCCGCGCTTTTTCATTCAATTTGTCGAGGATACTTTTAGTGCCATAAGTCGAACAAAAATTTACCAATTCTTGAAATTTAGTAGGGTCTTAGATTCTAGGACGATAACTGTTTTCTGTGAAAAAGGGCGAAATCGGTTGAAGCCACACCCAGTTTTTATACACAGTCGACTGTCTGTCCTTCCGCTCGGCCGTTAACACAATAACTTAAGCAAAAATCGATATATCTTTACTAAACTCAGTTCACGTAATTATCTGAAATCACTTTGTATTGGTATAAAAAATGGCCGAAATCCGACTATGACCCACTTTTTCGATATCGAAAATTACGAAAAATGAAAAAAATGCCATAATTCTATACCAAATACGAAAAAAGGGATGAAACATGGTAATTGGATTGGTTTATTGACGCAAAATATAACTTTAGAAAAAACTTTGTAAAATGGGTGTGCAACCTACCATATTAAGTAGAAGAAAATGAAAAAGTTCTGCAGAGAGAAATCAAAAGCCCTTGGAATCTTGACAGGAATACTGTTCGTGGTATTACATATATAAATAAATTAGCGGTAGCCGACAGATGATGGTCTGGGTCACCCAGGTCCCCATTTTGGTAGATATCTCGAAAACGACTTCACATATACAACTACCACCACTCCCTTTTAAAATTCTCATTAACACCTTTCATTTGATACCCATATCGTACAAACCAATTCTAGTTTCACCTCTGGTCCACCTTTATGGCGATATTCCTAAAAAAAGTCCACCTATAGAACTATGGCACACTCCCTCTTAAAATACTCTTTAATAACTTCCATTTTATACAAATGTCATACGAACACATCCCAGGGTTACCCTAGGTTCATTTTCCTACATGGTGATTTTCCCTTATTTTGTCTCCATAGCTCTCAACTGAGTATGTAATGTTCGGTTACATCCGAACTTAGCCTTCCTTACTTGTTTTAAATATGTTTGCAACATTTGTGTATACATATATGTATGTACACAAATATCTGCTCGATGAGTCAGTGTAGCTGCCACAGCGCATTCCGTTCAAAGTTCAATCGCAAGCAAAGGTGGAGCAGCAAACGCAAAAAAGATCAAAAAATCAACAACTTACCAATTCAGCAAGTTTTATCAGTTGGCTTATACATATGTACAAACATGTGTATATATGTGTCAGTTAGTTGAAAGCTACTTGAAGTATTTTCCGCATGCTTGTTTTTTTTTTTTGTTTTTTGTGAAAGAAACGTATGTACATAGTCAATTTGCAACGCGGTCATTTGGTTGTTGCACGAATGCTGATATAGAAACAGCAACGATTTATTGCTTGTAGTTAATAAAATTGCGCAATTCAACTGAACTATCGAAACCACCGCCATCACCGCAGCAGTCACTCCGCTTTCGTTTAACATATAACTGTTGCTTTTTGTAGGTATGTTTTGGGGTTTCTATCACCAAGACTGGTTGGAGTTCAATAGGGAAATATTTGAAAACCCGCACAAAATTTAAGTCGTTCATCATACTTTGGCTGGAGCAAACGTGGGTGGCCAATCTTCCTCCCTGAGAGATGCACGCGGGTTCTCTAAACAGCTGTTGTTATTGTAGCGATAACGACACTCCCCGCAGGCGTTAGGGAGTGTTATCGAGGTTGATGGTCTTTTTCCGGATGCAGATCCGTTACGTTCCGGTAAAAAGCAACATATAGGTACTAGGCCGACCACCTCGGGAACGTTTTGGTATGACCACATGAAACCTTCTGGGCCATACAGCTCTCCCACCCCTAGATTCATCAGTAGTTGGGGGTCGCCAGAGGCTCCGCTGTTAATGAAACAGGATTCGCCACGGGTAGGTGAGGTTGACAATTGGGTTGGAGAAGCTATTTATTGCGCTGGACACCCCTTGAGAGGGTTGCGCTACACAACCCCTTTGAATGAGTTTGGTATTTGAGTCGCCTCTTACGGAAGGCATACATACCGCGGGTATATTCATAGCCCCCTAACCCGCTGGGCTTAGCAGATAGGCTTTATACTTCCTTGAGAAAGTTGCATCGTACTTGAGACCTTAGCTGGAGCTCATAGCTGTAAACTGAAATTTTATAGAAAAATTTGGTATTTCCATATATTTTCGTTTGGCAAATATATCGTTTTTCCAGCATTGCTTAAACCGGTTTTATTTTGACTATTGTATGCACTTTATAATTTGTTGTCAGACTTAAAGTAAATATGTGTGGGAACACACATAGCACACAGTATCTGGCAATACCATTCTATGTGGCAGTTCTTCTTCGTTTCTGTTTCCTCTTGTCATTCGCTGGCGGTTGCAAGTTCGAATTGCAACCGGAGACAATTCATTGAATCGCTACCAACTGAACTACACTGACGCTTCTATACAACATTAGTAGGAATTCAATATTTAATGATTTCACACTTTGTAACTTAATATAAATTATCTACATAATAAATATACGTTCATTTGATACAAAACAAAATTGGCTAAGTGGTTAACAACCACAATTGGTGACCCCGACGTGATTTGTACAAGCGGCACTACATCACAAAAAGACAAAGCCATGGCAGAAGCAGGAGATTCTGCAACTAACGTAGGTGATAGCACTGAACCGGTGAATGGAAACCAACAAGACGAATTCTTCGAAGCAACGGGTGCTCAAACTTTGCATCAACTGGGTGCACACATCGATAAATACGAACGACTGGAACTTCCACCTTTTTGGAACCAAAAAGTCGAACTATGGTTTATTACGGTGGAGGCTCACTTCCAGCTGAGGAGGATTACGTCTGACGCAACGAAGTATTACGCTGTTATCGCCCGTCTCGATCAAGACGCACTTATTGTCATCGAGGGTATTATTACAGACCCTCCAACAACTGATAAGTATTTAACACTCAAAGAAATTCTGATAAGCCATTACGGTATTTCACAGGAACGACGGTTCAAAATGTTATTGTCTGGTTTGGCACTAGGTGATCGACGTCCTTCCGAACTCCTGGCCGAAATACATAGATTAGGCGGAAACAAACTCAACCCCATTTTCGTACGCACGATTTGGCTTGAACGACTTCCCACACAAGTACAGCTTGCGCTTGCTGGAATACACGAGACAGACAACGCCAAATTAGCTCAAATAGCAAACCAAATGATGGAAGTACAACGCGACGCTGCTAGCCGATGCGTTATGCCTATATCCAAAGCTGCTGCTTGAAACAATGGCAATTTAACGGAACAAATCGACAAGCTGACGAAGCAAGTTAAAGACCTGATAACAAGGGTTACACAATTAGTACCGGTGGATGGTTTTCGGCGTCGGCAAAACCTAAACAATACCACAAGTACACGGCTCGGCTCAGAACCAAGTAGGCACCCAGCATTGTGCTTCTATCATCGTAGGTTTGGAGTGCGCGCAATCAGGTGCACGCAACCATGTACATATGAAAAGGAACAGGGAAACGCAAGCAGACACCAGTAGATTCGGCGACGTCTGGTGGTAAAAATCTACCCCGCCGTTTATTTATATACGACCGCAACTCGGGAACGAAGTACCTCGTCGATACTGGCGCAGATATTTCTGTAACTCCACCCACTAACAAAGACAACCTTTCACCAAAAGCACTTCGACTTAAAGCTGCGAACGGCACCCAAATCGAAACGTTTGGCGAAAAATCAATTTTGTTCGACTTTGGATTTCAACATCCGATCCGGTGGGTATTTTGCATTGCCAATGTCCCATACCCAGTCATCGGCGCAGATTTGATCCATGAACATGGGCTAATGGTGGATCTGAAGCGCGCGTGTATCATCGATCGAAGCTCCGGTTCACGTAGCACAGGGTCGTTCGCTACAGCACCTATCACAAACATTACGGCGCTCAGCGGTACGAGCAGGTTTACAAGCATCCTCAAAAGCTTTCCTGAACTGTTAGGTAACCCGTCCAACCTCACGGCAACCAAACATTCAGTCAAACACTACATTAAAACCACTGGCCCTCCATGCGTACAACGCGTACGGCAATTATGCCCTGAAAGACTTAAAGTTGCTAAGGACGAATTCCGGTTACTGGTCGAACTCGGTCATGCCAGACCGTCTAACAGCCCTTGGGCCAGCCCTTTACACATGGCCAGGAAGAAATCAGGGGATTGGAGACCGTGCGGGGACTACCGCAGACTGAATGAGCAAACGGTTCCCGATCGGTATCCGATTTCATTATTCATGACTACTCCACAATTTTAGCAAACAAAAATATTTTTTCCACAATCGACCTCAAGCGCGCATTCCACCATATTCCGGTAGCAGAGGAGGACATCCCAAAAACAGCCATAATCACCCCGTTTGGACTGTACGAGTTCGTAAGCATGCCGTTCGGACTCCGCAACGCAGCCCAAACGTTCCAACGCTTCATTAATGAGGCACTAGCAGGTCTCGACTTCGTATACGCATACATAGACGATCTGCTAGTGGCATCAACAGGAGAGCAGCAACACGAAAGACACCTTCGAGCAGTATTCCACCGGCTGAGCAAATACGGCCTATGTGTTAACGCCGACAAATGCGTATTGGGTGCAGCCACGGTGAATTTTTTGGGGTATCGTTTATCAGCGGCCGGGTCAACACCACTACCGGATAGAGTTAAAGACCTGCTTAATTTCCCGAAGCCAAATACCATTTTGGAGTTACGAAGGTTTATTGGAGCTGTGAATTTTTATAGACGCCACATGAAAAATGCCGCCACGGTTCAAGCTCCACTCAACGAATTTCTAAAAGATTCAAAGAAAAACGATCGAAGGCCAGTGCCATGGACAGCAGAAGCAGAGTCTGCTTTCGTTTCCATAAAGGACCATCTCGCGAAGGCCACTTTACTTGCACACCCATGTCCATCAGCCGAAATTCGGATCACATGTGACGCCTCCAGCACAGCGCTCGGAGAAGTACTCGAGCAAAACAGCAACAGCACTTGGCAACCTTTAGGATTCTTTTCAAAGAAACTGTCACCGGCACAAAAGAATTATAGTACGTACGACAGGGAATTGACTGCGGTATACGAGGCAATAAAGAATTTTCGCCATTGGGTAGAAGGTCGCGAATTTGTTGTCAGGACCGACCACAAGCCCCTTATTTACGCTTTTAAACAACAATCTGACAAATCATCGCTTCGACAAATCAGGCAGCTCAGTTTTATCAGCCAATTCACCACCAATTTTCAATATATTTCCGGTACTAACAATAATGTAGCGGATATGTTCTCACGGATTGGCACTATGCACCTCCCATTGGCAATTGACCATGACGAACTATCTCGAGCCCAAACAACAGATGAGGAGCTACAAAGACTGTTGGTTCACAACGACACATCGCTCAAATTTCACCCACTGACATTCGGCCATAGTCAACAAGTAGTACACTGCGATATTTCTACCAATAACGTAAGACCATTCGTGCCATCAGAACTTCGTCGTAAGGTTTTCGACGCACTGCACAATCTAGCACACCCCAGTGGGAGAGCCACAGTCAAAATAGTCGCGCAGCGATACGTATGGCCGTCCATGAACAAAGACATCACCCGATGGGCTCGCCTCTGCCTCCCTTACCAACGTTCAAAAGTCAATCGCCACGTACACGCTTCACCAACCTTTTTCGAGAGTCCCGATGAAAGATTTGAACATGTACATTTGGATTTAGTCGGGCCTTTGCCAGAGTCACAAGGATATAGGTACTGTCTCACGATGATTGACCGATTTACTAAATGGCCGGAAGCCGTCCCCATAAAGGACATAACAGCAGATACAGTCGCAAGTGCTTTCTACTCTAATTTTATCGCACGCTTTGGATGCCCTAAGCTTATGACAACCGACCAGGGTACGCAGTTCGAAAGTGCATTATTCACGGCCCTGTCGAGATTAGTTGGAGGCAAACGAATTCGAACCACGGCGTATCATCCAGCCTCTAACGGATTGGTTGAAAGATGGCATCGTACCCTCAAGGCGTCCATTATGTGCCACCAAATTCCCCAGTGGACCCGAGCGTTGCCAACAGTCTTGCTGGGATTGAGAACGTGCTACAAGAACGATTTAAAAGCATCACCAGCGGAATATTTATACGGAACGACACTCAAGGTTAGTGGTGAATTCTTCACGAACGTAGAAGCCCCAGTAGACTCACAGAATTTCAACGATTTCCGCAAACATATGAGAACTATTCGGCCAGCTCCCACCACACACCATTGCCGACAGAAAACGTTCTGCTTTGAGGACTTATCTACATGCACCCACGTTTTTATAAGAGTCGATGCAACCAAGCGTCACCTGGATCAACCCTATACAGGCCCACATAAAATAATCAAAAGAGTAGACGAGCGAGTCTACACTGTCGACGTGAATGACAAGCACTCCAACATTAGCATCGAACGTCTCAAGCCAGCTCATGTAGCAAGTGATGAATTTTTTTGAGAACTACCTCACCGACGTGTTCTCATCAATTCAAACATGCCTCAACAACCGTCGCTTTCAAAAAGTTTACCACTACAACAAAATTCTACAGTAATACCATCACTTAGGGGGGAGTAATGTGGGAACACACATAGCTTACAGCATCTGGCAATACCATTCTATGTGGCAGTTCTTCTTCGTTTCTGTTTCCTCTTGTCATTCGCTGGCGGTTGCAAGTTCGAATTGCAACCGGAGACAATTCATTGAATCGCTACCAACTGAACTACACTGACGCTTCTATACAACATTAGTAGGAATTCAATATTTAATGATTTCACACTTTGTAACTTAATATAAATTATCTACATAATAAATATACGTTCATTTGATACAAAAATAAATTGGCTAAGTGGTTAACAACCACATATGTATGGAGTGTCGAGTGAAAAACAATTGGTAAATATCGGACACCCTAGTGCATATGTTTAAAAGTGCTGCCAAGTGAAAAGGACGAGCTGTCAAAAATCTACTACAACAAACAATACAAACAGAACCGTCATGCTGATCCGAAATTGATCCAAATAGATATCAAAATCACGACGTTGTTGTTGCCTTCGCAAATTAAATTTTTATCGGGGTCTGGATCAGGCTTCATTGGCACTTACCTCTTGTGATGTCCAACGAAATGGCAATTACACCCATTTGCAGAGCTATTGATCATGTCCTTAATCGGTTTAGTAGTAGGTAATTCTTAAATAGTCGCTGCCTTTGATTGACTAGTTCGAATATGTACATAAAATTGTTGGTATAAGGTAGTCATTAAAACTGTAGTTCGAAACTGATGTATAGTGTGACTGTCTGCCTTTTTCGCTGCAGGGTAGTTTTAAAATTGTTCAGTCATTCCTCTTTCGCGATACTTGACATTAATTGGGAGCGCAAGTAGACATATGTCTTCCTTCAGTTATGTATTTTAAATTCTTGTTTTTGTAGTAGTGCTTTGCTGCAATCAATACGTTGGATCACGCTTCCACCTGCTCAATACATCTTCGGATTCGACCATAGTCTTAAGATTCGACGAACATCCTAGTAGTACCTTTTAAACAGTGGCAAGTAAGAACCCTTACTAAGGATGATAGCCCTGACTTATTCAGTGTCATTATAGTGTTACCAAAGAAATTCCAAATCAGATTTGCCCTGCTTATATAGTTCGTGGTCGTACGGACTCTAAAAGACATACCAAATCATTTTCGGGAAGGATAAGGGCAGTCGCACTCATGGCCAGCTCATCATCTCTCAACACTGCGATCTGCAGCTTTCAGTAATCGACTTTGGGTTGTGGACATATTACTCGAAGCACTTAGCGCAATCTGGTTGTTCCAAAAATAATCACCCTTTCTAAACTAAAATAGCGTTCGTGTCGCGTGAGAGTGCATTATGTGTAACACCTATTGAAAATATTGGTAGGAGTGTAATAATCATGACCACTTCCTACATTCATCCAGTAGAATTATCATCTTTGCAAGGCTGCTATAACGGCTACTTACATATTGTTGATAAAGCCGCTTCTATCAGATTTCGGACAGTTTGAGGCAAGTACTTCCCTACATTATAATACAAATGTTATGCGACTAGACAAGTAAATGTTTAGCCTATTAAAGTGTCCAGATCACAATTGAGCCTGAGTCGTGCGCGACTCCCTGGAAAGTATATTTTCCTCTACTGCTATTTTTGCGTATAGAAATTTGAGAAAGGGTTTCGCCGTATATTGATCGGCATAAGATTTTGCGGACTCCTTGTGGATAAAGCTGAGGGCTTCTCAAAGATCTTGCTGATCAAATGGCTGAGTTCTTGTTTGCTGAACCTATTCGAAATGCTCTCTGTCCCTGTTAGCCGAAACTGGTTGCTTAGGAACATAATTATCTTCTTAAATGGGAGTGTACCCTCCTCACTGTGTAGATGATATCATACGAAGACATACCATGGCAGTTCTGAGCGTGGTGTTTCGACAGACCTGCAGCTCCCTCCAAGTTCTTTTGAACTGAACGACCATATCGGAAACGCGCAGCACACAAACAGCTTCCAAATGCTTTATGAGTTGCTATCGGCGTTTCTTCGTCTTTGCTGAAGTGTTGCGGCAAGGCGTTTTTCTCTTTGCTTACCATACCTAAGCTATCTATTATAGATATATATATTGACGAAATCAAATTGATAGCTAACTTTTGCTCCAACCTTTGAAACATCGCAGGACTAACACACAAAATATCCTGTCAATATTTTAGCATATTGTAGGGGATATTAACAATTACGTCACATAAACCTGCCGGTAGTAAACAAGTTTGGCACAACCACGACAGCAATGTAAGCAGATGAAACAATAAGTAGCGACGCTCACGTGTGCACAGCGGCTAAGAGCGTAGACGACACTACACACACAAGTACACAACAATAAAGAGCACTTACGACATTACTCACACACATACATAGAAGACAAAAGTGAATATCAGATGTAGATAAATGAGAGATGTAAACGAACAACTAAGCGAGAAGGCTGTTCGCGAAAAGCGTAGACCCTGGGAGAAATGAGCGAGTGAGTTAACTAAGAGTATAGCAGCGCACTTTTGGAAAGAGTAAAGCAGTTTCATTCTAACACGGTATAGGTGCAGTACGCGAATATATTCTGTGAAGTTCCATTGCCAGAGTAGTGCTGTAAATAAAGTGGATTTTATGTTCAGAATATTTATACGACAGCTCAGTAGGTTGTATATCAGTGAGATACAAATTTTACAATTTTAACAGCTAATTGTGTAACTAAGAATTTCAATTGCTGATATCTTTGCTAGTGTAAATATTACGGCATGTCTGATGTTGCTACTATCTATGTTTGCTTCCAACATCCTAGCTATCATCGCCACTGTAGTTGCATTTATGTTTGTGCTTTTTGTTGTTGTACAGCTTCACGTCAAGCCCCATTATTCTTTTCTTTTTTGTTAATTACATATTAAAGTCGTTTTGTGTCAGCGGATTTTACGAGTTTCCTTCTTACGAGCAGTACAATTGCTATCTACATATGTATGTATATAGTATGCACAAGAACTCATACCTCCCTACTACTGCTTCACCTTCCAACTTCATACCGCACACACTGTTATCGAACTGCAAATAGTGATTGTCGAGCCAGAGCTTCTGCACTCAAAGCGATTTGTATATGGAAGTTTCTATGCTGCCAATGGAAACAAAGCCATTTTTCCATGATATTTACTACTATGGGTGCTTGTGTGTTCACACATATTTGTAATCGCATTTGTTTTGCTTTTATCAATTTTTTGTTTCTTAATTTTTACTTCTTTGTTCTACTCCAGTTCTTATTTTTCGTTTTTTTTTTTTTTTTGTGATTCTTTTGTTTAAACAATTGCGCCACGTTAATTGTTTTCAGATACGCATCTTTGCGTTGCTGTCTTGTTGCATAGACATTGACACATGCTGGCAGACAAAAGGCATTACATTCATTTTCCATACCTTACATCCCCGCAAAAAATGTGATTAGTCTACTTAGGTTGAGTCCGAGATTAGTCGTAAAATAATATGCGATATGGGATACCAGAAACACTTAGGTCGTGTCAAACGCAGGCGCTAAATGTTAACCTCAACAAGCTGCCGTTTGACACATACGTCTGACAGCTACTAGCACGACCATAAGACTTATGAGGTCTAGAAATTGGAATGAAAAGCTGTATGGCCAGAGTGGTATCCTAAGAATGCGCCCCAAAGATGAGAAAATACATTACTTACTTACTTAATTAATTAGCGCTTAACCGCTTAAACGGTTATGGCCGTCCAACAAGGCGCGCCAGTCGCTCCTTCTCTCTGCCAACCGGCGCCAATTGGTCACACCAAGGGAGTTTCAATCGTTTTCCACCTGGTCCTACCAGCGTGGTGAGGGCCGCCCTCTACCTCTGCTTCCATAGGCAGGTTCCGGTAGAAACACTTTCTTAGCCGGAACGTCATCTTATATTCGCATAACAGGGCCTAGCCAGTGCAGCCGCTGCGGTTTAATTCGCTGGACTATGTTGAGGTTTGGGTATAGCTCGTACAGATCATCGTTAAATCTTCGTCGGTACTCGCCATCACCAACGTGAAGTGGTCCATAAATCGAACTTTTCTCTCGAAAAATACATTACATATCATCTAAATTGAGCTCTGGCAAGAATTTCAAGGTGAGGTTTCCTTCAACAACAGATCGGTCAGCCCACAAAGTTTACAAAGAGGGCGTAGACTCACTCTATACTTTCTATACCTACGGGTTCGAAATGGCTTGCGCTGTTGATGCGGGGCTTTCTTCGAACAGCCTAAATCAGACAATCCATCCGTCTTCTAAACTTAGCTAGTTTCTTCCAAACAGAGATACAAGGTTAGAGAATCGGACAAGCGATGGGGAGATACGCATATACTCGGACAGCTGAGCTCAAACCATTAGATGCACCATACACGTTCTCTAAGGCCGTCGAAAACTTAAAGATGGCGTTACGAGAAGCAGCAAAACTTGCTCAACATCACGCTCACTTGAGTACCCGGTTACAAAAACATTGACTGCAATGAAAAAGCGGAAGAAATGGCAAAGGCCAGTGTATTGTTTTATACCACTGAGACAGTCATAATGCTGCGGCCAAACTCATCAATAAAGATTGACATTCTTTTCAATCTGCAATTTGCAATTAGTACTCTACGGATACCTGCAAAATCATAAAGCCAACATTGCCTGACTACAACCTGAGAATAAAAGAGTCTCTACCTAATACTTCGAAGGTTGAAATATTAAGGATATCACGCTCCATTACATGGTACTGACCATTTTTCTCACACGCGGAGAGAACAAGGCAAGTGTGAGGAGCCCGCTTCCTCTGCAAGTGCGCTGCCCTAACGAACATGAGGCTCGGAACTCAAGGCAGAAGAATGTGCATCGAAATGGCGCATAGAGCGCTACTTTGGTCTGGTCTCACAGCAACCAATTAACCATAGCCCGTTATGATCTCTGAAGAGCAGCTCGAAATATGGACTGAAGTAATCCCTTTTTATTTGATCATATCTTATGGAAAGACTAATTGTACTTTGTTTTTACCTGAACTTATACTTTCGGGCCAGTACTCTTTTCAACCCTAAGGGTAATGTCGGATAGGTTATTTTCAGCTCTCCTCACGCCGTTACGGAAACTATTCGACAGGTCGTCTTTGTGTCCCTTCGGTTAATGTCAAACAAAATTCTATTATAACGGAACATAGGGTAATACCTTTTTAGGCTTGTTATCGGGCTACGCATTTTTCATCTTAATTCCACTTTATTCTTATTTTATTGTTTCTTAAAAACGACTTTAACAATGTTCGGATTGACTTATCACAACTGTACCCAAATTGGCCTAAGGGGATCAAATATACCCTACTGTAGAAAAAGGAGAGCAACCGAAGACCACTCCCTCTAGGGATTAGTTGCATGGTTTTTTGCAGGAATTTTGGAGCACATGAACTTACATAACTTCGTAGCTTTTTTTTATTCATTCATTTGTTTGGGGTTCATGTATCACTTTATACAATTTAACTTTTTATCTACAAACATACATGTGTGTGAATTTTCGTATATATTAGGGTGAGCCTTAATCTTAAATAACAATATCCCGTCAATCCTAAAAATGTTAGTTGCTTGTTTAATGGTATAACTAGACTAGCACAAATATACAAATACAAGACGACATTTCAAAAAAATTTATTGCAGTTTTCGCACTTTTCGGAGTAATATCAACACTAATTTTGGAGTCAACGCTGTTGCTCGTTGTATTGAGTAAGGGCAGATGAGAACAGCAAGCCGCAGTGATGTGGTGGTACCGTCAACCGCCTTTCACACCGAAAACCCTGGGTTCAAGTGCCGGCAGCAGCGATATCCAGTTTATATTAATATTATGATTTTAATTCTATTTTCAGAATAGTTGTTATTAGCACTTCTTGGAGATGAAATTAAATTTTTTTGTGTGTAATATGCTTTTAAATGTAAGTAAGTTTTTATACTCAGCTGATCAGAGCTCACAGAGTATATTAACTTTGTTTGCATAACGGTACTCCGTAAAGGCATAAACTAATCGGGATAGATATAGACTTCTATATATCAAAATGATCTGGGTGAAAAAATAAATTCATTTAGCCATGTCCGTCCGCCTATAAACACGATAACTTGAGTAAAGTTTGAGGTATCTTGATGAAATTTGGTTTGAAGTTTCCAGGGCGCTCATCTCGCATCGTTGTTTAAAATTAACGAAATTGGACTACAACCACGCCCACTTTTTCGATATCGAAAATTTCGAAAAACCGAAAAAGTGCGATAATTCATTACGAGATACGGATAAAGCGATGAAACTTGGTGGGTGCGTTTACCTTATGACGCAAAATAGAAAATTAGAAAAATTTTGGACAACGGGCGTGGCACCACCCACTTTTAAAAGAAGGTAATTTAAAAGTTTTGCAAGCTGTAATTTGGCAGTCGTTGAAGGTATCATGATGAAATTTGGTAGGCACGTTACTCCTATTACTACATGTGTGCTAAATAAAAATTAGCGAAATCGGAAGACGAACACGCCCACTTTTAAAATTTTTTTTTTTAAGTCAAATTTTAACAAAAAATTTTATATCTTTACAGTATAAAAGTAAATGATGTCAACATACGGCTCCAGTAATGATATGGTGCAACAAAATACAAAAATAAAAGGAAATTTCAAAATGGGTGTGGCTCCGCCCTTTTCCATTTAATTTGTCTAGGATACTTTTAATGCCCTAAGTCGAACAAAAATTTACCAATCCTTTTGAAATTTGGTAGGGGCATAGATTTTATGACGTTAACTGTTTTTCTGTGAAAATGGGCGAAATCGGTTGAAGAGCAGTTTTTATCACAGTCGTCCGTCTGTCCTTCCGCATGGCCCTTAACCCGATAACTTGAGCAAAAATCGACATATGTTTACTGAACTTAATTCGCGCACTTACCTGAACTCACTTTATCTTGGTATAAAAAATGAACGAAATCCGACTATGACCACGATCACTTCTTCGATATCGAAAATTACGAAAAATGAGAAAAAATGCCATAATTCTATACCAAATACGAAAAAAGGGATAAAACATGCTAATTGGATTGGTTTATTGAAGCGAAGTATAACTTTAGAAAAAACTTTGTAAAATGGTTGTGACACCTACCATATTAAGTAAAAGAAAATGAAAAAGTTCTGCAGTGCGAAATAAAAAACCCTTGTAGTCTTGGCAGGAATACTGTTCGTGGTATTACATATATAAATAAATTTGCGGTATCCAACAGATGATGTTCTGGGTTACCCTGGTCCACATTTTGGTCGATATCTCGAAAACGCCTTCACATATACTATTACCACCACTCCCTTTTAAAACTCCCATTAATACCTTTAATTTGATAAAAATATCGTACAAACATATTCTAGAGTCACCCCTGGTCTACCTTTATGGCGATATCTCGAAAAGGTGTCCACCTATAGAACTAAGCCCCACGCCCTTTTAAAATACTCATTAACACCTTTCATTTGATACCCATATCGTACAAACATATTCTAGAGTCACCCCTGCTCCACCTTTATGGCGATATCTCGAAAAAGCGACCACCTATAGAACGAAGACCAAATCCATTTTAAAAATCCTCATTAACACCTTTCATTTGATACCCATATCGTACAAACAAAGTCTAAGTTGCGATACCTATAGAAGTAAGGCCCACTCCCTTTTAAAATACTCATTAACACCTTTCTTTTGATACCCATATTGTACAAAAGCATTCTAGAGTCACCCCTGATCCACCTTTATGGCGATATCTCTGAAAACTACCACCACTCCTTTTAAAACCCTCATTAATACCTTTAATTTGATACCCATATCGTGCAAACAAATTCTAGAGTCAACCCTGATCTACCTTTATGGCGATATTCCTAAATGGCGTCCACCTATAGAACTATGGCTCACTCCCTCATAAAATACTCTTTAGTGCCTTTCATTTTATAGACATATCATACAAACACATTCCAGGGTTTCCCTCGGTTCATTTTCCTACATGGTTATTTTCCCTTATGTTGTCTCCATAGCTCTCAACTGAGTATGTAATGTTCGGTTACACCCGAACTTAACCTTCCTTACTTTTTATTATTATTATTATTTTAATTCTATTTCCAGAATAGTTCCTAGTAGCACTTCTGGGAGATGAAATTCTAATATTTTTGTGTGTAATATGCTTTTTAATGTAAGTAAATTTTTATCTATACATATCTACTTAGTTACATATCTGCATGTATACTAAGTAAGTTTTGTTTGTAACTACGGCTGAGTGCATTTTAATTGTGTTGTAAAACCAATTTTCATTTCCATTTGTTTATCTTGTGTCGTTCTTGCATGATTTTATTTCTTTTTAT
This sequence comes from Eurosta solidaginis, assembly GCF_040869045.1. NCBI lineage: Eukaryota > Metazoa > Arthropoda > Insecta > Diptera > Tephritidae > Eurosta > Eurosta solidaginis. The sequence continues at coordinate 29,057,940 of NC_090321.1, forward strand.
TGTGTCACAATTGTTGTTGGCCATAACAAAATGTGTTTACCAAGCGTTACGTGGAACTATTGTTTTTTGTTTGGATTACAAAATTCTTTTACGCTAAAGCTTCCATGTAGTCGAGCGAAATATAAGAATCAAAGTTTTATGAAAAAAATATATATACCATACTAGAGCATCCTGCAGACTCCCATTTCGAGTCCCACTCTCAATCTTACTCCATTCCCACTTCCACTCCAACTCATACTCCCCCTCCAACTCACACTCCCTATCTCACTCTCACTCCTACTCCCACTCCCATTCCCAATCGCACATTCACTCCTACTCCCTCCTAGCTTCACATTCCCACTCTCACTTCCAGTCCTAGTTCCAGTCTAACCTCAACTCCCCCTCCTACTCCTATTTCCTCTACCTCTCTCACCACAATTTCCTCATATATGGAATCTCTATAACAAATACAAAACACCTGCTTCACCTGACCGACCGATTTCAATATCATTGTTTGTATAAACTATATAAAACTAACACAATTTTTAAAATTGCATTAATTTGTATAAATAAGTTAGAGATAGATAATTGGCCCGTTCTTCTTCTCGATAATACTCACCCAGTAAACAGAAGCGTCACCAGTTGGCGCGCCTGGTGGACGACCATAACCGTTAAAACGGCTAAGCATCAATTAAGTAAGAGAAATTTGGATATTGGAAAATAAAGTAAGGAAAAACTAAGGAGAGAAAAAAAAATAGAAACAGTTAGAGTTAGACAGATATAGAAGGATAGAGATAGAAGGTGCAGACAAGGAGATAAATAGATAGAAGTGGTGACAAGAACAGAGGGAGAGCATTAATATCGTAGTGGTTGTGACTTAGGCCATTGTAATGGTCTACAAGTAGGACATGTAGCAGCACGCACATATACAGCCACGCTCACCTGATAAAATGCTTGTTCTTTTTCGTTTTTTTGTGGATGCTATTTGGCATTGTTGTAATTCTTAGGTCCAAGAAAAGTGTAGTAGCTGCTAACGAAAACTGCGTAAAATTTTTATCGTAAAATTATAAAGAAATATCCTTACCTACTATCAAACGAGCACTTAATTACATCTCTCTTTAAAATCCATATGTTTTGCACAATCTTAATTAACAAATTTTGATACTTTTTTACCGGGGACGATGGCTAAAACATGACCAATCCCGTCGGAGGAAGTATTTATAGACGCGTTTTTGCCTCGCTTCCAATAATTCGAATACTCTTTCGCCCTTGAACTACTGATGGCAGGACAAGACGCATCTTTTTATTTCCACATTTTTGGACGGGTTATCGCAGTCGACCTCGGTTTCAAACTGTTTTTTCGGGTAGAAACTTAGCACCCGTGTTTGTATTCTTAATACTGGAATAACTACACATCCTCAGATACCCCAATTCAAGACATTTGTATAATTTTCTGTAGGACCCATATAGGTGTACTACATTTTCATACTAAATTCGTTCAAAAAAATTTACCATCACAGCAACCCATCTGACATTCCGCTCCTTTTTTTGTTTCCCTGCGTCGCTTACGACGACAGCAACCGTGGTAATTTTGACACTCCGTTCAGTGTCAAACGCATGTTCCACGCAGGTTCCACTGGGTTCCACGCTAGTTTGACACTGACCGAAGTGTCAAACTGCAGTGTGTTAGAAAGAAAAAGGAATTGTTTCCTTCTCATACATATCATACTTGTAAACCTGTACAATGACTTAGTCGTTGATAAACCAGCAATGAAATGCGTGTATTTGCACTTTTTGCTAACATTTAACAAATATTTCGTAAATATTTTTTTTTTTTATATATTTTTTCCTTAGCGTAACTTTAATACATATTTTATACAAAACACTTTTTTTAGCATCCTGGTCACATGTGACTCTTTATCTGCCACATGATTGGATATGTTGACTTACAAGGTAATTAATGCCTTTTTTGGTTTTCAGAACGATTATTGCAAATGGCAAGGAAGATGAGCAAATTTAAAGAGGTTGATACTCCCACACCGCCTGGTGTATAGTTGAGGCCTTTATACTTCATAGAAACTCTTCATTTGCGTAAGTGAATTGACACAAACTAGGTGCAGACTTTATATTTGAAACATCTATATCAGATATTTGCATTTCTGTAAGGGAAAGTTAGCTCTCAGTTTATATTGTTACCATAACCATAACTGAACAATCGATCTAAACTCATATACACTTAATTTCTCACACTTCTATGCATCATGCTGTTATAATTATTACTCATTGATTTTCAGTCAACGTTACGTTACATGTAAATATGTCTGTGCACGCATGTTCTACCAAATACGTATGCATGTACATAAGTACCCATTTTATTATATCGAAAAAGGCCATTAATGATTTGCATTGGCTGTCAGCCATTCATTTAAGAACAGGCTTTAAATAATTACATACGGATACACCCTGCAGTAAAATTGCTAACCACTCCCAAAATGATGCAGTCCTAGAGCTCAACATTACATAACTCGCTCTGTCGCGGTTACAAAGTGGATAGGTAAAAAGACACTTTATATTACTGGTTACCGAGAACCGGAGGTATTCTAAATGAACCCCATTGAGAACTGGTTAAGAAGGAGCTGAATACCCCAGCAGGTTAGGGGGCTAGAATATACCCGCGGTAGGTATGCCTGTCGTAAGAGGCGACTAAAATACCAAATGGATTCAACGGGTTGTGTAGCGCAACCCTTTCAAGGGGTTGCAAGCGGAATATATAGCTTCTCCAATCCAATTGTCAACCTCACCTATCCGTGGCGAATCCTGTTTCGTTAACAGCTGAGGCTTTGGCGAGCCCAAACTCCTCATGGATCTAGGGGGTGGGAGGGCGGTATGGACTAGAAGGTCACATGTGGTCATACCAAAATCATTCCCAAGATTGTCGGGCTTGGTATTGGAACGTACCGGATCTGTATCCGGAAAAGGACCATCGGCATCGATTACACTCCCCATGGCCTTCAGGGGGTTTCCTTGTCGCTACAACAACAACAAGAACAACAACAACAAGGAACTGAAAATATTACACGGGAAGAAAACTGCCAGTGCTATTAACATCCAAGCACTTACATATATCAGTGGACAGCTGACAGCATTGGTTGCGTTTTGAGCAAGAACTACTACTATCGTCAAATGGTTTTGTTATGTGACAGTTTTGAGTCTAACTTTCTGCATGGTGCATATATTTATATTCGATTTACTTATATGAAATCTACCAAAATTATAAATATATAACACACTCATCTGCCAACGAATTCACAATCACTCACCTTTGTTTACTTTTGTAATTCAGCTTTTGTCGTTTTTACATATATTTATTTCCCATTGTTGCTATTGTTCATTTTTGTATATTACCTTTAGTTTATGTAGATATGTTTGTATGTATGTTATGTTAATTGCTTTCTGCCTGCTGTTATGGCTGTGATAATGCCCACTAGTCGCCACAATGCGGTCAAACCCACCCCATTGAGTTTGTAACAATTGCAGTTGTAACTTAAATAGTAACAACAATAACAAAAGCAAGAACCAATATAAGAATAACTTAAACAATCTATTCATTCAATCAAATAAAAATACATTCATATATACAAGCATACATTAGATGTGTGTGCTCACCACATACATAGGGTTTTCCTGGTTTTACTAAACGTTTCACATTACCTAAACCAAAAAGCAAAGCCAAAAATGTAGGCAGCGCGTGTGGCAGTAGTTGTAACTATAAACGTAGGTGCACCAGTAGGAATGATTTTTACGGAGCGCAATCGAAAAAAAATTTCTTAGGGGGTTGTTGTCGACGGTTTACAGAACACTAACGAATTCACTAAGAAATCGGAAATGTTCCATAAGAAATCGATAAATTGTTGATGGAAAATCGACAGCTGATTAAAAACGTTTAACACATACATATGTATATAACAAAGCGGATTTTTGATATCGTATCGATATCTTTCCGATAACAGAGCGAAATTAAAAAAAATCGATTGCTTTTCGAACAAATCCATACTTTTTCGATAAACATTTGATTTAGTTTCGAACATATCGCATGAGTCAATAATGAGTTCGCCAAGAAATCGGAAATCTTCTATAAGTAATCGATAAATTGTTGATAAAAAATCGTTAGCTTTTCGATTGAAAGTTTTTAACACATACATAGTATGTACATAACAAATCGGTACATTTTTGATAGCATATCGATAACTTTCCGATCAAAATCGGAAATTTTTCGAAAGCAAATTGATAGCTTTTCGACAACATATCCATATTTTTGGATAAAAATTCGTTAGATTTATGATAATATAGCGTTTAATTTTTAATAACCTCCGCGGTTACCTGTTGAAATTTTGAAGAAAATCCCAAATTCACCCGCTGTATCGAATGATGGAGGCGGGATATTCTGTCAGATGGCCGTACGACCAAGATAAGTCACTCAGAATCGTATAATGTAGATAATGAGGAGAAAGAAAGAAGCACATAAATCCAAGTCAGTAAAGAAAGAAGCGATGAGCGAAGGCGCCGTAGCACGGTACGAAGCAGAGTAAGAGTACCGGGCGGCATTGAGATTGAAGGCGCTCTACATCGCGCTATACTAACTTTGGTCTAATTACGCTTATGAATTTACTTAAACTCATTTTCCTTCTTCTAGATCATTTCCTTACCGGGTCATTTTCCTATAGGACAATGCAGCTTTCTGCAACCACAAATAAAAGTATGTATTTACGTTTGTACTTATTTACACGATTGCTGTCATTAACTTGCTACAAAAAGCATTTGTACAGTAGCTAACACGAAAAAAGCAGTGACAAAAAATTTCGTAAACTAACTTTGTTTCTGTAATTTAAGAAAAAAAATCAAGAAATTTCTTAACTGAAACTATTCAAACCAATCAATTTTCGAAAATAAATGAAAATATAAACAAATTTATTTTAGTATGCAGTAGCTTAATAAATTTCAGTGATACTTAACAATTTTTTCTGAAATTGTCTCAGATTTGCCTTAATATAAACAATAAACCTATGCGCCCTTTCTATGGAAGAATATATAAAGCACTCTTCAAAAAAATTGTCAAAAAATCAATATAAGCTTCGATACGACAGCTAAGTGGTGAACAACCAAAGGCGCGACAAAAAAATTGTATCCGACTCAACTGCATTGGTTGAAGCAGCTCGTACCTTGACGACATGCCGAATTGCTAACCACAAAGAGCTAAAAGTTGCCATGAAGTTCAACCTTTCCACAGTTTGTATCATGTCCGCAAAAATTATCCAATCACCCAGTATTACTGTCTTGCATTAATGTTCCCTCAGCGAAAAATGCGACCAGACACGATCATGCAGATTGACATGGAGTGGCATGGAGAGCGTCGGTGGCCAGTCGATTGCTTTCAACCGCTGAAAACAAACCCTGTGTCATCAAAGCGTCAAAATATTACTAGGTCCACCAACTGCTGTCAATCGTAGGCTCGTGGAGCCAAAGAGACCTAAAAACGCATCTCGTCCGTCCTGTTTGCCAATGGTCGTGAATGTGTCCGGGGGCCATATGCACATAGGCGACTAACAAAAAGCTCAATATTTCAGACGCAAAATTTCTGAATTAACAGCAAGGAACCCGAACGCGGTAAAAATTTTCTTTTTGGAGATAGCCAGCAAGGAGAAAGAAGTCTAACGTGAATATCTGAAGAAATTTATTCATAAAAGTAAATCGCAGTAAATTTATATGCGCACATACTTTCATTTTACGTCATCTGCTCATTGGTGAGCAAATAAGAGTTCTGTTGGACGTTTCACTGGAGCCGGGACTTCCACTTGCAGGCAGAATCAAGGTTTGGTGACTTCATGGTGAAGCCCGGATTCCGGTGTCCCATATTAAGAGGGATTCAAGCCATAGATAGCGGTTTGTGATAGTCCTTCATAAAAAAAGGTACATAAATATACGTAGTTAGTTTACGTTCGATACGAAACACCTGCAAATACCAAACTTTGAGAGCGTCTGCCAACACGAAGGGTAGCGTACACCAATACGTGAATCGGCGCTCTGGATGCGGCGCCGTCAGGCGCACCAAATGTGATACGGCGCCCAAATGCATTTTAGCTGACCGAAATTAACGTGCAAAGGGAGTACAGTGGCTTCGTTACACTCCCGAAAAGTTTATATCGCCTATAGAAAGATACGCATTCATATATACATTTCATACGTTTTCATTTTGTAACGAATTTACTGAAGTTCTGCTTATTTGCAACCTTCTACTAACGTTCGAATCACTAAACTGTTGAATAAATAACTCCACTATTCAATAATGCAAAATGGCCTTTATTAAAGTACTTCACAATAACACTTATACTTCGCAACTGATAGCTTGCTTAAACAAAACTGATTGTCATGCCTCCACCGTTGCCGCTTTTTTACTCTGTGATTTCTCGTTCGCATACTTCTTGGCGATTCCATTTCTAGAATTTACTTCTCGTTTTCAAACTATAAATTTCTCAGCTATAACTACAGATTCACAATTTTATAGCTTCTCGCATGGCCCATGCGCGTGTATATGTGAGTGATACTTGCACAAATGATTGCATACTTTTGGGAGTATCTCAGATATATGCATGTGTTTGTGCGTTACTCGCCGCTGCTGGTATAGACATATGGGTAGACGTAATGATTGATTTGTTGATGTGCATACAAGTCACTGCTTAGCATCGGCTAAGAGATGATACTATCCCTTAGTGTTGCCAATATTCGTCACAATATGTAATAGTGGATCGTGGTTACATATCACGTGAATTTGATTAATCTACCTTTTTGTAAGTTTGATATGATGTGGCTCAATCCACACAGACACATAAATCCGATATAAATATTAATTATAGAATTGATTGAGTTGATTTATATACTGATTAGTGATTAGAATATAAGTCGTTGCTTACATACAGATATATTTTATTAGTCGATATGCCATGAGCTAATTCCGATTCTCGGATCTCAAAATATCATATGTTTGTTTGTCAAGATCCTTTGTCGCGATTGAAAAGAAGGCTAGGTTAGTATGAAGAAAAATTTAATGTCAGAACCGTGGCGGCCACCGTGGTGTGATGGTAGCGTGCTCCGCCTATCACACCGTATGCCCTGGGTTCAACTCCCGGGCAAAGCAACATCAAAATTTTAGAAATAAGATTTTTCAATTAGAAGAAAATTTTTCTAAGCGGGGTCGCCCCTCGGCAGTGTCTGGCAAGCGCTCCGATTGTATTTCTGCCATGAAAAGCTCTCAGTGAAAACTCATCTGCCTTGCAGATGCCGTTCGGAGTCGGCATAAAACATGTAGGTCCCGTCCGGCCAATTTGTAGGGAAAAATCAAGAGGAGCACGACGCAAATTGGAAGAGAAGCTCGGCCTTAGATCTCTTCGGAGGTTATCGCGCCTTACATTTATTTTTTTATTTTTTATTTAAGAAAAGGCCAAGAAGAAAGAAGCATAAGACTTAACTAAATGTATATTGAAAATTTTCTTAATAAAACGGTGCAAGGCAAGTGCAGAGAATAATATGGGTGCAGATAGGGTCTTTTTTTAAGTTAACACAGACGTTTAATCTTATATCCCAGGGCGCACATTAGGACGTCCTAAGGTAGGCTTTCAGGGTATGCGATAGATATAGGGATGGATGGCCCCTGGCTCCGTTGATTCCCTGCGCAAGAATTGCACCAAAATGGAATATCAAATCGTTTTACTTAGTAATTAAAAATGTTGGGGGACGGACAAGAACAGTTAGGGGTATTGCGAGTTAGAAGGGAGGATGATGATTCTAATTGGTCGTGTTTGGTCAGATGCCACGACGGTGGAGTGACTACTACGAGGTCACTTAAGGGTCTGATTTTTTTCCTATAACGGCTGCTACGTGTACTGTGGAAAACGAAACTCACCTATATCCGATGAGCTAGTTCGTGCTGAAAAGCAAGCATAACCGAATTCCGCGATAAGTCCAACGCAGCCTAGCGGAGGCTAGAGTAGGGGCCGAGCCCCATCAAACCCGCATGCAATAGTTTCTAGAGACTTATAACTGGTACTTTGTTAAACTAAAATAGATTGTGCCACAAAACTACATACAAAAATTATTTTTAAAATTCTTAGTAAAAAGTTCGATACTTTAGTAAAGTTTACTCGAATTTTCTAATAATTTTAAAAACTTTTTTGAAATTGTTGAAGATGTTTTTACAGTTTCAGTTAAAAAATTCAATGGGGTTTTTTCTTATATAAGTAATCGAAGATAAAAGGGGCAGTTTAGTTAACATAACTCCATAAAATTTACATTGCTATTTTCGTTTTCGCTGCTGTAGTTATATAGTAAACCGCATGCTTCTTGGACGGTAAATTTTCCAATACTTTCACTTTTAACTTATTTCTGGCGTTCGTCACTTTTTTGTATTTTTTATAGGCATTACAGTTCAAGTTGCGGTTTTTAATGCACTTAAAAGTAGTTATGTATATATTTACATAGATTTGAGTTACGCTAGTTGCATGCAATTAGTTGCATACCATCTTACAACTTAACCACATCCCCCAATGCATTTTTGAATCCCAAATGGTGGGTGTAGTAATTGACTGTGTGCTTGATAAAAAAAATATGCTGTCTTGGGGTTGGACAATGGCAAACTTGCATACGTACATACAGTAGCGAATATGAAAATAGCAGTGACGATCCTTTTTTATTTCGATCATAATAAAAATGCACTGCTACAAAATCCAGTGCCATTAATCAAGTTCTCTTGAGCGAGCCTAAACATATTCTGCCTAATTTGGGCTAAAATATGAATTATTTATATGTACATATGTACCTTATTGTGTACTAAAGAAATAGCAAAAAAAGAGCAATACATAGGGGCTAATAACAAAGCGTGCAGAGGGGCATTCATGTGGCTGAGAGGTTGGAGGCAACTGCTTTAAAACCGGTATGAATGCAGGAGATTTCGATTTCAATACACAGCTCCCGAGAAGCTAGCTTATGATTTATTAATTATTTATATGTACATATGTACCTTATTGTGTACTAAAGAAATAGCAAAAAAAGAGCAATACATAGGGGCTAATAACAAAGCGTGCAGAGGGGCATTCATGTGGCTGAGAGGTTGGAGGCAACTGCTTTAAAACCGGTATGAATGCAGGAGATTTCGATTTCAATACACAGCTCCCGAGAAGCTAGCTGATGAAGTGAAATTCCGAAACTTGCCCTTGTAACCATCACCGTGTGCAAAACTTTGTAATTTTCTCTAATATCAAAAATAAATTTAAAGGTTTCGTAACTGAAACTATGCAAGCAACTACAAAAAAGTTTTCAAAATTATTCGAAAATCCGAGAAAGTTTTACGAAATTTCAAACTTTTATCTAGAGTTTTTTGAGCAGAGCTGTTCAACTCCTATACACTTATAGCACCTTTGTTTTGATTTTGCCCTGACGAACAAGCACAGATACAAATTCACACTTTGAATATATAAAGAAAAATTGCATAGCACTCCCATATGCTCTCACATATAAATACGATTCATATGAAAGTGTCTGAATTTCATATGAAAGTGCAAAGAAAAAGCACTTCCATATGAAACCAAGGCACTTCGGTATGATATTCAAATTGACACTAACAAATTAACAACAAAAAATTTTTCAAAATATTGTCGAAATTTTTTCATAAAGGGGGCCAAAATTCTTTAAACATTTAAAATAATAATTTCCTTTAAGCTGGCTCTAGGTCATATGTATTAACCATACGATTGTTTTTGCTTTTATCTCCAGGAAATTATTGTTTTTAAAATAATTTTTTTTTTTTTTTTCAATTTAAAAAAGTTTCAGCGTACATACAATTTTGTGTATGTATTATAATTTGCACTTCATTATAAAAGTTTTTAAGCAGCCCTGTTTTTGAGTATGCAGTTTTGTAGCCCAATCAATTTCAGTCCAACAAAGTACAAGTTATGGGTATTTCAAAACTTTTCTTGATTTTTGAAAATTTGTGTTCTTCCGTAATAAAAAAATAATGTCCACTCCTTTTATGATGGAAAAGTTGCAACATGGTTTTTGAAAAAACAGCCAAAAATCAATACGAATTTCGAGAGATGTATAAGTTGTACTTAGTTGGACTAAAATTGATTGGGCTACGAAATTGCATACTTAAAAAAATTCAAAAACCCTAAATAAAAAGCTCGAAATTTTCGTAAAATTTATCCAAATTTTCGAAAACATTTTTGAAATTGGTTTATATGATTTTAGTTACAAAATGCATGTAAGTGTTATTTTAAAATCTCGAACATAAAAAGAAAAGAGTTTAGTTGCAGAAATTTGATGAAAATTGCCACTGCTTTTTAATGCTCGCTGCTGTATGTACGTACATATGTGAGTGCGTATTCATTTTACTTAACTAATTACTTATGTGCTTTAAAGCCACATTTTTTTTTTTTTTTTCACTTTACTTAATTTTCTTATTGCATTTTCCCTTTACCTACTCAATTTTATGCATTTCTTTATTTCTAAAATAAATTTGTCTAACACTTCACGTTATAGAACAATGTACCTTCACTTTTGTCGATTACTTACACTTTCGTGAATTTATTCTTTTCCAATTTCCTTTATAGCTGCGCCACCTACGCATACGCACATGTCTACAACAGTTTTGTTCCCCCTTTAAACATGTTCATTTCTTAATTCAATTGCCATTGTAAGGTGCTCCACCCTTAACTTCACCCCAACCGCCAATTCCTTTCAAGAAAAGTTTTCACATTTACCTTTTACTTGCTTGCTTTTTAAATTACAAAAACAAAGTTACACATACACTTGTATATTTTTTACACTACGGTTTTATAACAGCTTCTTAATGTTTAAGACTGCTTACATTTCTAACTGTTAACTTTCTTAAGTGGATTTGCAATTTTGGCATTTGGGTCAGACACAATCCGTAAATCTTGGATTTACACTTTTGGACTTTGTTTGCCTTAGCAGACTTAACTCTCACCTTCCGTATGCAGTCACGGTAATTTCAATAATTTAACTTGCACAAAATTTCTACCTTTTGTGTTTGTTGAGCTTTATCAGTGACTCAGTAGCTTGCTTAGCTTAGCGTAGTTTTGTGGTTGGAAAATGCAATTCTGCGCGAAATTGTATGTTTAGTACTACCGTTTTTAAGCGTTTACATTGCGAATCAAATAAGCTTAATTGAAGCTACACAAGGAAGTGGTTTCACATGACTAAGATATGATGTACATATAAACTAATTGAACAAATTTAACTTTCTTAACCCTTTCACCCCTGAGTTTTTTTTCGAAATCAGGCGGTGTTGTCATCATTACGACAGCTAATCCTGTAATATGACTAAAATATAAGACATTTCGCATACCTGAATCCTTACCGTTATCCTGGGATATATAATCCCAATAACATTTATTAACATTTATAGGTGGGACGAATAAGTCCCAATAATACCAAAAGGGCCTAAAATTTGTACACATCTAAAGGTATAAACAAATATTGGAATATTATTATCCCACACAAATGCATTATTGAGATTATATGTCCCAATGCAGTTATGAATATAAAAAACTAAATTTTTTCATTACAATTTCTTTCCAATTTCGAAGGAATACTATTTACTCACACCTAAACTTTACAGCAAGCGGTAACTTACGAATAAAAGCGGTACCAGATAGACGTTTCACACTGATATACAGAGCTTTACCGATGAAATTTCGCGACATGTCTGTGCAAAATATTGCGTAACGGGAAATTTGATGTCAATAATGACGGAATGCGGTTACTGATCATCAAAGAATGCTTCAAGGTTTTATTGGGAACATTTCAATGCGTAATTGGATAAAAATTAAAAGTTATACACATATTTGAAGTTTGCTGGGACGTATTGTCCCAGTAGGGCCGAAAGGGTTAAGCCGCCGACATCATACTATTTCACGCTATGCTACTTATCGACTTACTTAAATACTGTGTAAGTGGAATACGCTTCAGTTGTATGGATCCCGCGTAACCAGGTTCTTTGTGATAAATTGGAATCTGTTCAAAAACTATTCCTGCTCCTTGTGTTGAGTGGCTTGTCATGAAATTCAGTACGGAATCTTCCTTCCTCTGCAAGCAGTCTGAAAACTATAAACCTACCTATGTTACAGGGCCGCAGGACAATGCTTGACGTTTTATTCACGGCGAAATCAACTAAAGGCATTGGCGACAACCCTGTTTTGCTTAGTTAGATTATGTTCAACGTTCCCTTTAGTTTGTTTAGACACTTTCAACAAGACATGTAGATCGAACTTTGAAATGCACAAACCTCTCTTTTGTTTGTGTCATTAGTTCAATAAGTATATCATTCATTTCGATACAACTGACTCGCTCTTTCTAATTAAAAGTCAAATAATTATTGCCTTGAATAAATAAAGACAGTAATTTGGTCGTGTGACTTGGAAGCATGCCGTTTCCAACCTTCCACGCAGTGCAGCCCTAATTGTCGTGTGACAATTGTTAATGAGCTGCTCATAATCACTTCCATTACGACGGCATTGTTAATAAATTTTTACGTGATTCAGTGATGCGTCCAGTCCAATAAAATATATTCAATAATATACTATATATGCAATCATATACGAACGATTATAAAATTTTAATGAATCCCGTAGGCCATTACCTGCCTGCTGAAAGCATCCAGTTAGGAGAAAGGGACGATAGATTGAAAACTTGATTACCAACCTTTCCACGATTTCTGAGAGAGATTACGACTTAGCTGCGTTTTTCGAAAAGTAAACACAGGCTTGCAGCTGAACAAATTCTAACTTCGCTGTCACTTTAATGTTGTCTAAAGTCTGTTGATTTAACAGATCTGATTGGTATTTTTTTAGGTGACAATAGTATTTGTTAAGTTAACAGAGCTAAGACTTATATTTATTAGGGCCAGTTTTTGAGTAGTTGGTTAAGCCAAGAAGATAAACTAAGTGTGCTTAAACTCCAGTGAAATTTAAGCTCCAGCTAAACTACAGTGCAGTTTTTCAGTTACAATTTAACACCGACTATAGACTTTTTTGTAGGGCAATATTAGTTTTTTGTTATCTAGATATTTTGTAGGTGTGGCTGGATTTTGCTTACCCAACAAACAAGGTAAAAATATTATTTCAGGCTTAGAGAAATATATATATATATATTGGGTTGGGTCGATTTTTATGGACGAAAGTTAACATATATAAGTTAACATACATCGATTTTTCAATAGGATTTGGGCTCAGGAAAAAAAATCCACTACGCATACCCAAAAAAATAATTTCCGAGCCTGCGAAAAAAAGTCGATTTTTCGACCAAAATTTTTCTAAAGAAATTTTTATTTTTTTCAAAAAATTGCATTTGCCAATTGACATGAAAAAAATACATAAAAAATGATTTGGAGCCTTGAAAATGAAAAAAAAAAAAAATGCATAAAAAATCGATCAAATTTCGCAGGTTCGAAAATTATTTTTTTTTGGGTATACGTAGTGGAACTTTTTTTCTTGAGTCCAAATCCTATCGAAAAATCGATGGCGCGATATAGGTTAATAAATCAACCCAGTCTAATATATATATATATATATATAAATTTTACAAAATTTCTAAAAGGTTGGATAGTTGCTGGAGAATGAAATTGTTCTGTAGTTGATATCCAATATCATTATCTGATTTTTCTTAAACCTAATAATTCGCAAGTCCAATTTCATTCTCCAATAACTATCCAACCTTTGAGACATTTTGTTAAATTCATAGTTCTTGAGTTGATCTCCAACGTCATTCTCTAATTATTCTCCAACCTTTGAGAGATATTGAGGAACATCTAGAACATTTCTCTACTGGATATCCAACATTGGATATCGAGTTGTGTTTGAGTTGAAAAAAGTCCTCTCCAAGTAGTACCACCAAACTAAATAGCTATTTATTGTAAGAAATAAACACCTGTTTGAAAGCAGTCATGAACTTAACTTAGAAATAAACAATACATGCTTTATTTAATTTTCATGGAAATGCTGTTGTATTGGAATCTAACATTTTAGTCCAATTAGAAAACCACGCTTGAATGCAAGTTGCCAACTATACCTTTTAAGTAGCAGCTTTTTGCTTTATCGAAAATTTCCTTTTTTTTCTGAGAAAGCTCTAGTTGAGCCAGTGTTTCGAAAGAACTCTTGGGATTTTAGAAGTATACTAGCAATCCCCTGAACTCTAATGATACTCAAGCCCAAATGGTTTTTGGGTATATTCGACGCTATTGCGAAAAAACGCAAATAACTGAAAGGTTAAGTAGAGTTTAACCCTGCCAGATCGGTCGCTTAAGCTTAGCTTAAACTTTAACTAAAGTCGACTGAAAATTGCGTGATAAGTTTAATCGAAGTTTAACTGACGAACTGATTGTACTGAAAAATCGGATCTTAAAGAAATAAAAATATATATGCACAAAGCACGCTTACATTTTCTTACTCCACACAACAACGCGCCTAACTCAATATAAAAACCTTCCAGCCTTCATACGAAAACCACAATGTAAAATGTATACCAAATATTTCCAGCACAACAAAGGTTCAAAATACTTTTGCAACCGAACAAATTAAATTAAATCGCAAAAAAAATTATGAAAGAACTTTTGAAGTTAAGCAAAAATTCAAGGCATAACATAAAACAACATCAATGCAAAAAGGAAAAGTATGTATAAGTATCAAAGAAAAAAAGAGGAAGGAATTACATAAAAGGAAGCGGTAGTAAAAAGTATGTGCAATAAAATAAAAGCAAAACAATGTTACCAGAAACCTAGAACAAATTTGAAAAAAAAAAATACAAAAATATAAAAAAAAAAAAAATCCGAAGAGATGAAACTTTGGCAATTGTTTATTTTGGCGGTAAATTATGAAAATTTTCGACGCGCCGACAAACGAGCTATGAACGCTAGTGAAGTGAGGCGCAACTGAAGTAAGTAAAAGCATCCAAGGAGACAGCTGTTCTGGAAAGTATGCGAAATATAGATAATACTAACATACCAACATACCAACATGTATAAAAGTAAGTTTTTTTTATTTATAGCAAAGTTACGCGGAAATATATAAGCATAAATTTCTTGAGTACATATACAAGTAATATTTCTGAGATAAATAAGAGGGCACTGGGTCGGTTTGTACGTCACATTTTTGCAACTTTTGCAGCATTTTGCTGACAACGCATAACATAAGTATGGGCATACCTTTGTTAGTGTTGTGCAGATATCACCTTGCACTCAAATAAAATTATCGAGAATAGTAAACGATACCAAAACAAGTAACAAAGGAAAGTGGTCGATACTTACTCGTATTATACTCATTAAAAAGCTCAGTAAAAGTTATGAAAATAAAAGCAACTCGTTCAAACTAGCAACTGTCCTATAATCATGGAAAGCTCGCAAATGAAACGAGGTAAAAAAGCTTTGAAGAGATTAATATGGTAAATGGAAACAGCTGTTGTTTTGTCCGTCCTGATGTTACATTGGTTAAATTTTTCCCAAATTATTAAATAGAAACGAGGTAAACCCCGGGTTTACGAGCTTTGCGAGTGTAGCCCTTTATAAATAAATTGGATTATGGTAAATTAGATTTCAGTACAGTCAATACAAAACTTATTTGCATTATTTCATTAACTCATACTTTTGAATGATCGCGAAGTCCTTAATACTGAATACATCACTTTGAGTACACGACTAAAAAGGGTAGGGCCCAGTTTTAAAAGTGCACCATAATCTGCACAATTTATTACTTTTATTTTGAATTTCATGTGAGTCTTGTAATATGTACAGACTGCTTCCGCTTGCGTATGCCGGTGTAATAAGTTTATAAGCGGAACTCAATATTCTAAAAATGTATCATTTTATAAGTAGCAGCGAATGACTTAAGCCCAAAGTCAACGAATTGACCTTAATGGACCTTATCTGTGCGACTATATACCTGGTATATCTACTATTGACGTGATCATTACGCTACGTCAAATCCTGAAGAAGACTCAGAAATTACTCCTATCGACAGCCAATTTTGAAGCAGCGCACTTTCGGAAAAATACTCGTTACTTGTGTAAAGTACTCGAGCAGGTACTCGTAGTTACTCGTTTCGGAACAACACTAACCTCTGTATTAGGATTTGAGGCAAGTGTTTACATACATACATACATATTTCTTTGACTTATTTCGAATTTTATTATAATATTTTTATGATTCCTTTCTGCTATATATTTTTTTTATATCTGGAAGGAAGGTAGTGCGGTAGAATGAACGAATTTTAGCTGCTTTTCGTCACGTCCTGCACGCGCTGACGGCAGTCAAAAGAGACCATCTACAAAAAACTTGTCAAATAAATGGCATAAATATATGTATGGGTAATAAAAAGAAAAATACTTATACCTACATACATACTACATATATATTATATTATATGTATTACTTAGCGGGTTAGGGGGCTTAGAATATACCCGCGGCAGGTATGCCTATCGTAAGAGGCGACTAAAATACCAGTGCAATTTATAGCTTCTTCAACCCAATTGTCAACCTCACCTACCCATAGCGAATCCTGTTTCTTCAGTAGCCGAGGGTCTGGCGGCGGCATGTTCTATGGAAATATGAGGTGGTGAGGTGGATGGTCTAGAAGTGCTTGTTACCGGAATATACCGCATCTATATCCGGCAAAGGATCATCAACATCGATAACACTCCCCAAAACCTTCGGGAAGTGTCTCTAAAAAACAAGAGCAAATTGAAAGGAATGGTGAAAATGTGCTAAGACCGTAGGAGCCTGCTTGCTTATGAAAAAATAGGAGGACTTGCGAGGAGAACAGCAGGCGGTTTCTCAACAATAAGCCAAAATACACGTATCTATGTATTTGCCATACCTACATATCTATAAGTATATATACTTAGGTATCACTTTATGACATGCCAAACATTAAACTAGTCAACCAAGAACTCCTAAAATTTTATGCGCAGACAAGAGTGACAAAAGTGAGGCTACGTAAAAATCTATAGGACAAATAAATATGTAACATCTTACAAATTCTACATACTAAGACCGTTAAAACTTATTTTTAGATAATGATATACCTTGGTTTAATACGTAGTTAAAAGTTTGAGCTTGAGTCTCCGTCTATTCCCGAGAGGATGAGTATGTGGCAAAGCAGCACTGACTGTGGTGGGGGTTGATCGCAATCATACTTTCAGACAGGTTACTACTGAAAAGTGGAGATCTCTAGGAAGGGAGCTTATTAGCTTAATGCTCAAGATGATGCAGGAACAACCAAGTAAGCTCCTTTCTACCAATGGTGTGAAGATGATAGCTTGCGACATGTCGCGAGCTTGTGGAAGCCGGATGAAGTTGTTCCAAACCTCCAAAGGCAAGACACGAACGCGCTGTTTGAAGTGGTGGATAGAGCATAGATCCCTTGATACCAAAAGCAATATGCCTCGACTTCTGCAGAATCAGAACCCGAATATACTAACAAAATATTAGAAGGTATTTACTGTATCTGGACCTACGGAGAAGAGTTAGCACTAAATCATCGAAATGAACAAGCAAAGCGGAGGAAATATAGTAGTATTACTCAGGGCGCTTTCATGCTCTTTTTCTTCATACATCTGAATGCTTAAGTACCGGATATCTTCATAGTGCTTACGGAGACGACCTCTTTAGTCCCCCAGCGCGTTAGGGGATCAGAATATACCCGAGGTAGGTATTTATTTATTTATTTATTTATAAGACTCGTTGGTTGAGCGTAAGACTAATGTCTTTTAAGCCCCTCATCATTAATTAATTTACAATATTTTCATATATAATTAATAATAATAATATCTAATAACAATTATAATTACTGTATATGCATATCATAAAAATTGCATTAATGTAAATCATGATTAACAACTTATAACAAATATTTTAGGTTTAGAAAGATTTATTCCTTAAAATATGAAAAACAGAAATAAAGGTCAAAAGAATGAAAAAGTAAGAGAAAACAGGAAGAAATATTTAGATATTTAAAAACTTAAACACTTCCAATTTAAAGCGCCTGGGATTTGTTATCGATTTAATTTTGTTTGGTAACGAGTTCCAGAGTTTGACAACACTGACAAAAAACGTTCGTGATGAAGTATTATAATGATGTTTTGGTACGATGAGGTTGCGTGTTCTAATCGAATGCGCAAAAGCCAACTTTTCAAAAAGGTACTTTCGATTTCTCGTATTAATGAGTTTATGCATATATATAAGATTACGGTACTTCAAGTAGCAAGTCAGATTGCAATCGAGTATCTTGTAACTAAATTGTGAGATGTGGTCATACTTACGCCTACAAAATACATACCTTGCACAGCTGCTTATGGCCGTTGCAAGTTTTCGCTCAGATGCGCTATTTAGGTACCCGGAGATGAGGTCGCCATAAGAAATGAGTGGAACGATAAAGGTTTTCTCCAAACGTAATTTTGTGTCCTGCGGGACGAAGTTACCTGTGTACCAGAGCTTTCTTAAAATGAAATACATTCTAGATTTGATTTGGTTTATATAATCGGAGCACCCAAGGTATGAATTAACTTTGTAACCAAGGCTAGTTACAACTGAATCGAAATTTATAGACATGTCCTCTAAAATTATTGAGGGAAAGAATTCCTCACAATTCGACCTGTGTGAAACACATATGGCTTTGGTTTTTTTTGCGATAAGACTCAAATTAGTACATTTAAATAGAGATTGAGTGCAAATCATCATTGATTATAGCTATCAAATCTTCACATAGTCCTGTTGGGCGGGATAGATATACTTGTGTATCATCCGCATACAGGTGTATGGACACATTTTTACAGCAGTAGACCAAGTCATTAATAAAAATACTGAACAAAATCGGGCCCAAAATGGATCCCTGAGGTACCCCCGAATACAATCTTCTTAGCTCAGAAGCCATATTTTTAGTCACAACTTTTTGCCAACGATTACTAACGTAGCTTTTGAGCAGATTTACCGCGCTTTCAGAAAACCCAAAATATTTTTCAAGCTTGTGCAAAAGTATTGTATGGTCAACTTTGTCAACGGCCTTGGAGAAATCCAATAGAGTTAAAATAGTTAAATCACCTTTATCGAAGGACGGTCTAATATCATCAATTACTTTAAGCATAGCAGTTGAACAGCTGTGATCATTTTTATATCCAGACTAGTTTTCGGCAAGAAGATTATTGTTGCCTGTCGTAAGAGGCGACTAAAATACCAGATTCAAGGGGCTGTGTAGCGCAACCCTTCAGGCTGCCAGCGCAATATACAGCTTCTTCAAACCCAATTGTCAATCTCACCTATCCGCGTCGAATCCCGTTTCACTAACAAACGAAGCTCTGTCGACCCCAAGCTCTTCATGGAACTTGGGGTGGGGAGGGAGGGATGGTTTGAAGGTTTAATGTGGCCATATAAATCGTTCTTGAGATGGTCGGGCTAGCACCTTAATGGTGCTGTGTTAACGGAGCGTACCGGATCTGTATCCGACAAAGGACCATCACATCGATAACACTCCCCAAAGCCTTCGGGGAGCAACCTTATCGCTACAACAACAACAACAACAACAACAACGACTTCTTTAGTTCTTTCGAGGTGAGGCCTCTTCAATCAGTTGTCTGTTGGGATACCTAGGTTTAAGGGTATCCAGCGAAAACAATTTTTCCAGCTTTTGTTTCTCTCCTTTTTGGGAAGTATTCTCGCATTTTTGTGTGGATGCTATTCTGGAGACACAAGAAGACATAACGTGACAGTTCTGAGCACGATGTTTTGACACGCCTACAGTTTGTTTCTTTTAGGTTCGGCGTTGGTAGCATAACATAGCTCGACAAAATGGGACCTGAACGAAAGTAACAACCAGTATTTTTGGGTGTACGGCAGGCAGTAATGTAATGTCATCTACTGCGATGACAAATATGGTCGATATTTGCTTAGTTCACCATGTTTATAACGTCGCCGAGGATTTGGTCGATGACAGTGCCAGAAAACGAGAGATGAAAAAGCTGAAAAGACATCGGAAATCGTCATCTGCACTGAATCGTTACAATTTTCCATTATTGTTAAGGGAAATTTATATATTACTGGCCCACTGTGCCACAGCTGACTTAGTCTCATTGACTTAATTTTTGGCGTACCTTGAACAAGGTACAGTTTCAAGAATTTTTCTTTTTATAAAATATTTTTTTTTTATCGCGCTATCTAACTAACTGCCTCCGCCTATCGAGAGACCTGTGCACGCCAACCAGCTTCAATTCCAAATGAGGCTTCCGTATTTCGGCTTCGCCCATTTAACACACCCACAATACCTGCAGCAATCAAATACAGTACCAAACGCCCGTGAGTTCTTTTATATTTTATTGGTGATGACAATTATTAGTGGTGGCACGTTTTGTGTGACAATTTATGTAATATGAGCATCAACTCAGTGCGCTCCAACTAATAAATCAGTAGAAGAGAAATTGAACAAAAAAAACTTTGAAAATAGAACGAAAAGATAAAATTGAAGTAAAAAGAAAATTCACCAAAAAGTAGTGAAAAAATTGGCTCTTGAAGTTGTAACTTCCTTTATGTTTTTATTGTTTTTGTATGCGCTTATGGAAAATATGTCAAAAACTCTTTTTAATACAGAAAATTGCAGCAGAAGCACGCTTAACAGTATTTTATGGGGGCGACAGCTTTGAAAGTATTTGAAAAGTAGCTAAAAAACTGTTTATATATGTGTCTGTGCATATCTTCTTTAGGTTACTCGGCTGCACTGCAGCATATTTTACAACTGTATGTTTGTAGCATGTCTAGTTGTGTATTACTGCACCTATGTACAGAGAAACCTTTACTAACGGACACCTCTATAAGTTGAAAACTTCTTTCGGCCGAACAGTTTTTCATGCATCAAATTTAAGGAACCATTTTTAGAACAAATTTTACTCCGCTAGGCGGTCACTCTCTTTACCGGGCGCGGACATTAAAAAAGAAAATGTAATGAGTTTTCACTGAGAGCTTTTAATGGCAGAAATACACTCGGGGTGCTTGCCAAATACTACCGAGGGGCGACCCCACTTAGAAAAATTTTCTCATAATTGAAAAACTTTATTTCTAAAATTTTGATGTTGATGATGGATGACGGAGCACGCTACCATCACACCACGACGGCCGCGGACATTTATTTGCTATAAAATGTGATGAAAAACGTCTACTGAGCGAACACGGATCTCTTATCGGCGCAATCGGAGACTTCAATCCGTGATAAAACAAGCAAAACCCTTTATTGGACAAACGCGAAATTCTAGTAAGTTGACATTGTGAGAGAATCAATATGGGATTCAAATCGTCAATAATAGAAATTTAAAGCTTCCGCAACCCAATTTTCAACCCCACTTACGCGAATCCTATTACAAGTATGACAGTGTCATACACACGTTTAGCAAGCAAGGCTCTGGCGACCCCAAGTTTCTCATGAAATTGGGGAGTGGGGGCGGGATCGCCTTGCAGGTTCAATAAGGCCATATTAAATCCTTCCCGAAATAGTCTGGGTAGAACTTGAATGGTAATTTTTTCTCTAACGTACCGGATCTATATCCGGCAAAGGACCAACAACATCAATAACACACTCCAAAGCTTTCGGGGAGTGTCTTTTTAGCTACAATAACAAAACAGCAGAGAATGAATATCAATGTATATCTTTGGAAAACGTCGTAATGCTTGTGGACATACATATGTATTTGCCAAAATGATAACAGGGGGCTATCCGAAAAAAACCATTTTCACGTTATATAAATTACATGTGCTCGAGTTTAAGAAGTGTGAAAGTCTGTCACTGTCACTTAGTAACGCTGTTATATAAATGAAATATAAGGCTTACAGATTGCCTGAAGGTGGGTTAGATTGAACTGGTTGGTATTTAAGGACTTTAACTAAACTGAATGTGTCCATGGAATTACCGGAAACTTATTCGATGACAAAACTGAAAGACCCCCACAAAAAGCATTACCTTTGTTATGAAACAACTACGTACTTTTGGAAAATACTACACGTTACATAGAGCCCATGCCAGTAGCGGCTTCTAAACCTAAAAATTTGATCTGACGTTATATTTGTCACATTGCAACCCTACGTTTGGTTTTGAAACTTTCTTACTTGGTTGATCACGTGCAGCCATTTCCTAATTTTCCAGTTCATCCGACTTTTTGTTACCATCCATGCCCCATATGACCGGGCCCTTTATTGTTTGTGAGCTTCTCCCCGTTCCAACCTTTCCAAGTACTTATTCGCACCCTAACACACTTCTAGTTTTTGTCCTATGCGAGATTATCGCCCCAATGATCACCTGGTTTTCAATACAAAAGTTTACGCGACTGCAGTTTGTGCAGCTTTTTCCACTGTGTACGATCTTGTTATAAGCGGACCGGCACAGTATAACATGGACCATTTCTATTCCATTAGTTTGGTTCCATTTTCGGACTTACATAAGTTTTAGAACATAATAATAAGAAAATAGTTTATGAAATGGAAGGTTGTGAATGCTCAATCTAATGAGTAATTAAAAAAAGTGTGTGTACTTATCTACGCACATGAGAAGTTATAATTCTTTGCCGTCATTAAACTAGGCAAAGATCTATCAATATACCAAATTTCAGGCAAATCAAATGGTGGATAAAATGCGTTCGTATAGATCGGTTCCACTTCCAGGAAAGCACACTCTCCGGATCATTGTGAAGTTACCCTGCAAATTTGAATAAAATCGACGGAGTGGTTTCGGAGTCCATAAGCTGCACTCAAACATATCTACATCCTTCTTTATATAAGGATAGATTAAATCTCCTTATTGCACAAACATTAGCATGTTTGTACAATGTACATACATATATGCAGACATACCATAAAATAGAACTTTTGCTTGAAATTTTTAACGAAAGGGTTTTTTTTGCATTCCCAACATTAAAAACATTCACACGCATAAATATATACATAGGTATGTTTGTCAAACTCCCGAAGTTAACTAACGCTAGCGAATGCTGACCTTTTTTTCAAAACATTCATACACTCAAAGCAAGTTTTCTCGTACAATTCGCAGCGAACATACACACAAACTGCATTTCCAACCTGTGACTTTTGCGTCTTTAAAATTTCACTCTCATCATTTTTTCATAACGCGCCTAAAGAAGTATAACTTCAAAAAATTTAATATACCTACCAGCTCCATTGAGCCACTTGTGCAGACAAAAGTTGGCTGACGGTGAGTGACCGTCCAAGAGAGGTTTTACCGTATTTGTGCTTTTATATGTACATACATATGTAGCTATTCCTTGCATCTGTGCCAGCAGCAATATTTTCACTTTGTATGTCAAACACAGGTAGTATTTGAAGAAGATTTTTCAATTATAGAATTGCATACTGATAGATAATACTTAAAGTCATAAATAATGTGGGCTTTTCGCTGCTTGCTGGGGCGCTACCTTTGAAGTTTTATGTGTCGATAACATACATATGTACATACTTGCAGCACATCCACTTCTCTGGAAAATTTGTCTACATTTTGTTAGTTAATGGTTCAAGTATCGCAGAGTTCAACAAAAAGCTTGGAACACCCACGTCGAAATTTTTATGCACACTTTTACACAGACACAAATGCACTTGCTACTGATAAATATGAGAAAGCTGTGATTACATATGCTTTGAGTGAGTGCAAATGTTTACACACGAGAATTAATTTATTATTATTTTTTTTTTTCAAGCTCAAGTAAATTTCCACAATTGTCTATGTTAATCGACAATCAAAGATTCATTCAAAAGTACTTCTAGTGAAAAATAATTTTTAAATTCACATGAGCTATAAAATTTTAAGTGATGCTACTCGATACACAAAGAACTTTCGTGGAAACAGTGATTGAATGGTTAAAGAATTTATACAAATTGTTAATTAAAATAGCACGTTCATTGAATATAATTCAAATAAGGTGAAAGGTTGCTCCTTTGAAATAGCTTTCATCGCTATGTTTACCATCGTTATTATTACTATTGTTGTTGCTTTAGACTCACTACTTTCCGGATTCGATCCTGGGAGTGGTTATTCAAGTTCAAAAGCGGCATCACCTGTGGCCTCTATTGGTCGAAGACTGCTTTTTGGTTATTCGCAACTAACCTACTAGAGGCCTTTCATGATCCGCCACCTTCTGACCTTGGTGGAGCCTTGAGCTCAGCCTCCACCTGGAACTGTTAGCTGATGTATATGTACACATATTATATATCGTATATAACCGGTTTTTCAGATAAGGGATTTTATTATTTCGTATCCCTTATGCAGGCGGGACACATTGACAAGGGTACATGCAATCCCGATACAAAATTTATCACACTGAATGAAGAAAAAACGGTGAAATCAACCGGTTTACGGGTAAATTCAACTGACCCATTAATTCAGCAGCTTTCTGCGATGCATAAAAATTAAGAGAAATATCAGTTGAATTGGCTCGCAATTCAGGTGATTTAATAAGCTTTTTTCCTCAACTTTCGCCGGCGGGTTAGGGGGACTAGAATATACCCGCAGTAGGTATGCCTGTCGTAAGAGGGTTTAAACTCCCCAGATGATTAGAGAGGTGTAGCGCAACTCAATGTATAGCTTTGAAACCCAATTGTTACCCTCACCTACCCGTGGTGAGCCCTGTTACTTTAGCAGCCGAAACTACTCGGGTTACGGGAACGTTCCACCACAAAATTCTGAGTTAACCTTTTAAACATTCAAATTTACAAAAAAAAAAAAAAAACAGTTCATCACAGGCAAGTCATATTAAAAAAATATATACAAATAAAAAACATGTTTCTTATTATTTTGATATTGCTTTTCCCAGGCCTTGATCCCAGAATTTTCGGTGTGGTACACTCAGAGAAAAAATCGTTCTAAAACGAACGAAACAAGTTCAAAATTAAGAACATTCGTTGACAAAAGTCCGTTAAGTACGTTTTTTCTTAACTCGTGACCGATGGGCTTGTTTTAAAAACAGTTTTTCCAAGCACACTGTTCGTATTTTATGACCACTTTGGTATTGATTTTTGAACCTTCTGTGCTCATTTCAAACACTACTCAGGCTTGTTTTAAGATGTTTCGTTCTCACGCTTTGAGAACGATTTGTGGTCGATTTAACAGTTTTTGGTCTCAATTTAAGAAAGGTTTGTGCTTGACCATTGGTGGGACGAAGATAATTTTTTAATCATTACCCATTTATTTATTTATTTTTTATTAATAAATAATTTTTTTGTTATTAATAAGAAATATTAATAACAAAAAACTATTATCAAATGCCAAAAAGGTTTGAAAAGGCGCATAATATGCATGTTTTCATAGATTTCTCGATAAGAGAAATCTTTCTTATTTGATGATTCAATCTGAATATATATTTAAAACATTTCATAACAAGTTTGAGAATTACCTGAATGGAACTGAACGAAAAATAAGAGTTAAAAAATAGAATATAAAAAAAATTGTTTTAAAAAACTTCAGAGTTTGACGGCGATCGAACTCGCGCCATACGATCGCAACCGCAACAACATAGCCGCTACAACTGATTGGTACTTCGTGCCAAATGTTATATTTAACATTGTAGTGCACACGAATTATACCGTATCTTGTTTTTGAACTTAATTTAAGAACATTGTTCTTAATTTAAGAACATTCGTTCTCATTAATAGAACCTCTGTTCATAATTTAAGACCAGCAGTTCTCTTTTCAAGAAAATGGTGTCAGTTCAAGAACAAGGTTGTTGTTTTAAGAACAGGTCGTTCGTTTTTCAACAACAAAAATGTAAGAACATGAAAAGCTTGAATTGAGTACGGTGGTGCTGGATTTTAGAACGGCGTTTTTCTCTGAGTGTAGGCGTAGCACGTTACAATCACTTCACAGCTTGATGAGCTAGCCAAATGTTATTAATGTCATCCTAAAAATACCAATGAAAACTGTTAAAACATAATAAGGGTTGTTGATATTACAAATATTACAGTGGCACGATAAGTCACAATGACAAAGTAGAGAGCGCCGTGAGCGTAAGTTTCTGCTGCTGATGAAATTGAACATTATTGACAGTTGTTCCCTGTTAAAATAACCAAATCAGTTCTTTTAACTGAAAAAGTTTGTCAGATTGATTGCAAGTCTGTAACTTTTACAGAATATTGTTTACTTGAAACCAACAGTGTTTCCTCTGCTGAAATAACTATACTAGTTTGGCCTCTTGACAAACAGATCTACTGAATGCCATACATTTTACTAATTAACTGCTTATTCAAGAACAACAAACCTGAGTTGTTGATTTTAATAGTTTAATTTCGTTCGGTGTAGATACTTATGTATATATACATACTCAAATTAAACTAGCATTTCACCCGCAATCCAAGCACAGCATCAATCAAACTTCCAGACGCGCAGACTGCACCATTGATGTTCAGGTGTGTGTGAGATGAATAACTTTCTACGAACATGCTTTTGCTGATTCCTATTTGTTCATAACCTTTTATCTACGTAAATTCACTGCTACATTTAATACAGATCAATCATGGAGCCCATACAAGCACACGCATAAAATTATATAAATTAGAGTGACATGATATGTTGATTATGTGGACAATGCTATATAGGAATGATATGAACAACACTTAGTATTAATATTTGTGTATGTGCAAAAGTTTGAATACAAAGATATTTATAACCCACTCATATTAGCATTATTACAGCATTGGCAATACTAAGTCACTGCGATCTTTGAATATAGGTGGTAATTTAGAGAAGTGATCACCAAGTTCCAAACTGTGACTCTGTTGGTAAGAGTATTGCCATCATAGTGGTGTTTGATTAGTCGTTGATTAAGGAGCAATGAGGTAATACTTATGCATGCACATTTGTTAACACTCAACGCAAATAAACAGCAGCATCCTCCGATGTTTCTACGACGCTTGCTTAGCGACTACTTAACGAAAGAGGATGATAATCCCCCCTATTGCGAGTGTCGATCGCAGCCGACAGTCGATCGTTGAGCGTTAATCGATTATCTTTATAATGGATAAAAAGTATCTTATATGAATCGAAATATTAAAAAAATATCAAAATCTGTTTCGTACACGATAACTGTTTTAATAGTTCAAAGATTTGGCGATTAACTTGCATAATAACAAAATTAAATGAAAAAGATGGAATCGACAAATAGTCGATTCTACTCCAATCGACACTCACAATAGGGGGGAATATGTGTGTAGTAAACTCGAACTATTTTTGCACTAGCTTACGATCTCTATTTTAGATCGTACCTTATTACATTTTGCTTAAATTGTTTTGAAAACTTGGCCACTTTTATTAAAAAAATATTAAGTTTCGGACAAACTCATATATGCTATAAATCAATGACTTCAATTTTGAAAAGATGCTACCTCGCCGCTACTGTACTTATTGTAAAAATTCTTAAATTTAGCTCTCAAAGAAAGCTACTTACAATAAAAAAAGGGTTCATACATTTCCGAAATATTAATGAATTAATTTTAGAAATTTTTTACTTCGCATAGCATTGCTACGAAAGATCAAAAAATCAGCACTGCAGTGGCAAGAAGTTTGATTGTGTGAGTCGTAAATCGTTAATCAGCTAAAAATCAGCTGCTCTTCGTTTATTCAGCTAACGGCTTGGTTTGCTGTGTATTCTTGAGGAAAGATCTTCCCTCGTTTAAGTGAACTTTTCCTTAATTTTAAGAAAATTTTGCTAGGAAATGTTCTCCACATTTTAGGTAAGTTTTTTTTTTTTTCAGAGTGTACCTAAAGCTTTCTGACATATGTATCTGAATTGACAATCATATGAGAGGCTCCAAGTACCGCTCTGCAAAAGATAGAGCGATGAATTTAAAAAAAAGATCATTCAAGCGCTGTGGGTGATTCACGGCATCAATTTCAACGGCAGTGCTACTAAGTGTTATGATATATTTCAGGGTTTTCGGCGCGGAAAGTCTACGAAAATACAATAAATATTATCGTACTGCTTACAAGCATACATAGCACATGCCTTTGTAGATTTATTTGTATATAAATTACTGTATATTCAAACTATAATGCAACAATTCAGTTAAACTGCCAAATGAACTGTCAGTAACAAAAAAAACATGGACATACCTACATTTGCATACATAAATATTGTACATAATATTGCTACAGTACATCGTATATCTGTAGATTAGACTGGGTCGGTGCCAAAACCGAAATTTTTAAGTTAGCAAAAGATACACATTAAATTTGAACTTTTGATAGTTTTTAATTCATGAGATGTGTTAACCTGTATATACATATGCACTTAAACTTTATATGACCTACTAAGTGCATACCTTTATATACACTTACGAAATTGTTGCGCAAAAATTAGAACTGCTAAATTTCAGTACATATTATACCTAGTTGTAACTGAAATGTGTCCCTCAATTTTATCTCTACACCATTCTCTACTTATGTGACCGAAAGTTTGTCTATCCACGGTTCATCGCAGCCGATTCAACTATTGGTTCTATGACCCAAAGAGGTGCGTCAAGCACAATCCGTTTTGTAGTGAGTTATTTAACCACTGCAGCGAGTCTTAATTAATTGTCGCTAAACGGATCTCAAAAACATTATCTAAGTAATGAATAAACGTTTTTTTACGCAAATGTAGAAGTATACACATGTAAAAAACACGTCTTTTATATTGTAACTCCATCTTAAGCCCTCTGCAACCGTTTTCATAGGCTGTCTTTTAGTTTGATGAATCAAGGCTCATAGTTCAAAGCGCTTCAACTGGTTTAAGCGCAGTGTTAACATCCCATGAAATGAAAAGTTCCATATATAGAAATACGCTCAGAAAAAATTTCGCTTGTCAATTAGTATCCACTTCTCAAGAAAGCTCATGCACTTTCTGCTACTTGTCGGTTACTATTTTTCACACAAGAAAGGTATACAAAATTTCTCTTCAGAGTTTTCTTATGATGTGGATGCAGCGCTCTAGCAGGAAAAACTTTGGGAAATTGACTTAGGAAGATCTCTTCATACCTAAATTCATTTCAAAACACGGAATTAAAATTGGCTGTCCCTATTCATTTGGAAAATTTAGTACAATTTTGTCCGAATTTTTTTATACATTTTTTTTTTTTGTTGATACTTTTTTACATTCATTCTAGACCATAGATATTTTTTAAATTTTCCGGAAAAATATCCAAGTTACAAGTAAAATCGATGTTGACTGTTTTATGCCCCCTGTTTTATGACTCTTTCAACATAAAAATTAAAAAATTATCTCTCAATGCAAGCTTCAAATTTAGGCGCGGTCTGTTACGCCTGTCTTTCGACCCAGTCCAATGTTAATATTAAATATGTATATACAATCAGTGTTGCAGATAGACAGATGAATGAAATGATAGACAAGTCGACCCGAGAGTCAGACCGCCTGCTGGTGAAATATAGAGTGCCTTTCTTTTGAATTATATATTTGTTTAATGTGTAATATATAAAAAATACATATGTAGGTATGTGATATGTAGTAGATTTACATTTGTTTGTATTTTTATATACAAACCTTCTTACCCAACCAACAATACAGTAATATTCCTCAAACATTGTGGAAATGTATAGTTATTAAGTAGATAACAGGCATCTGTTGTGAACCCTGAAAAAATATATCGCCTTAAGCTTTTGCGAAATTTTGTTCTTCATTAAGTGTTCACAAAATGAAAGATCAGACGCAACACGACTATGGTAACAGTAATCGACAATTGAAATTATTGCGGTTTTAAATCAAACTGATTGACTATTTCTTAGCTTGCGCTGATTTTATACCCACAGTTACCTCTTTCGCCCATTTCTCCCAGGGTCTGGACTTTTCGCGAACAAACTTCTCGATTAGTTGCTTAATTGCTTCTCTCAAACCCCTGCATCTCACATTCACTGTTTCCTTATATGCATATGTGTGTAAATGGGTGAGGAAAGTGCGCACTTTATTGCTGTGTGCATCTATGCGTATAATATTATCTGTATTTCATCCGCTTGCCTTGCTGATGTTGTTGTCCGTAATTTATTGCTGTCACAATGGCGTAATGGCGTATCTAAACGCTAATATTAGCCACAATATCCCTGCAAAAATCGGGAGTACTCCATGCATGCATGTATGGAGTACTCGCTATGGACCTACCGAGTGCTCCAAATTATTCATCACAATTCATACAAAAAGTATGGTCCAATTAACATTGCGATGTCCTAGGACCGGACCATATACTCCAGCTCCGCATTACATCAGAGTAATCCATGGAGTACCCACAGTCCAATAAACATCGTGTAGTGATTACAATCGTTAAAAACGAGCAATGATCGGCTTACAACATGTTCGTGTAGAAACATGAGTTGGTCCATTGCTGCATTACAGTGGAGTAGAATGGTAAGTACTCCAGTGGACCACATGGTCCAACGATTTTTGCAGGGATATACAAATAAATAGCTACTTTACGCTCTTGTAACAGATTTTTCTTCACCAGCATGAGCTTAGAGCAGTGGTTGGCAAAAAGTAAAATGCAAGTGTATTAGTGAGAGCGTGAACCCGAACATTCCAGCAGGAAATAAAAGTTAAAACTGCAACGTGCAGATGGTGAATTTATTAAAAACACTTACATCAAATCTTTTGGAAAAGTAAATTTTTATTCAGAAATAGTTTGAAATATTCCCAAGTCCCTTTACTTATCAAGTACCGGATTCGAAGGGTAACCAATATTTATTCATGTAAATGTGCATGCTGATGTTGTTGATTGATTGCTACAACTTTGGTTAAAATAATTACCAAAAAAACTCACATTGATTTGAAATGTTGCCATCCAAAACATTTTAAATAGATAAAAACTCAAACCTAAAAATATGAGCTGAGCTAATTATAAAGAGGCCGTCTTCCCAGTTGCGTTTCCCCAACATAATATTTCTCACAGGGAATCTTAACATATGTGCAACAGCTGTGCGCAATTTCATTTGTTGCTGTCTCGCCAACGACTGAACGATGGAGAGTAAGAATATGTGTGAAGCAAGTCTGGCTCAATTAACTATGGCGCGTCGACCACTGGTTTAAAAACATCGCATTATATGTAGTCAACCTGCACGAAGCGTCGCTTGATTTCGAACGAAACTGGGCTTAGAAGGAAATTTAATTCAAACACACTAGCTCTTACAGGTAACTACTTCTCATGCTGCCAATAGCTTATTTGAATTCATCAAAGAATATTGCGTGACGATCATCCTATTATGGGTCTTCTGCAGGATTTGGAGTATAGTCAAAAATTGATCAAAAGTAGACTTGGAAAGTTATTCATATGTGTGCTTCATGACTCTATCGCAAAAAAAAGTATTTTATGATTGAGTTCAATTTGAAATCTCAAATCTTTCTTCGAAATTAAATTGGGAACTTAAGTACTACCGATTTGCGACCACCAAGTATTCTTATTAGCCGTGTTTTTTTACACGCTTATACGTTTACGTTTGTGCGTAAAAAAACCCTCTTATCCTCGCTTAGATAATACTTAGGAGACCCATCTAGCGGCAACTAGCTGCACAACATGTTGTACCGAATAGCGCAGACTCGTACCTCTGCTGAATCGGTTGCGGTGAACAGTGGACACACACCATTTGTATAGGTGATACATAGAATTAGTGTAGAGGTGAAACATATACACATATTTCAGTTGCATCTGAGTATAATTCGTATTGAAATTTAGGAGTACTAATTTTATGCGCAGCAATTTCAGAAGAGTAGATAAAGTTTAACGCTAAGCAATCCATACGCTTAAGTAGATGTAAAAAAAAAAAAAAAAAACACAGCCATTATATAAAATTAAAATACTCAACTAAACCTTAAGTGGAGCACAATCCTAAATGTTTATTGGGTATTGTCGCTGTAAATTCTGCTGTTATGCTTTAAAACATTTGTTGCATGAGTTCATTTGTCTGCTTTTGCAATGATTTATCACGTTTTATTATGTATATTTGTATATATGTGCAGTTATTGTTTTTCGTGTTTATTTTTCAACGCTTAGGCTTTGATTTTTTGTATTTTTATTTACATATTTGTTGAGCTCTTTTAAAATGTTTTTTTTTTTTTTTTTTTGTTAATGCTTCTGACAGCACAGGAAGAATAAATGAATGAATGCCATCAACATTTCCTCGAAGAGACAAGAAAAAACCATAAACAAAAACTATGTTAGTACAACTGTAATACATTGTGTATGCAAAACAATAAAAAATTTAAAAATTTATATATGTCCGCGCATGAATTTAAAATTTCATAATGCAATAGTAAATAAGAATTACAATAAAAGCTATTTTGCTAGCAACACCAATCAGGTCGACACTTGGATGCTTTTTGTGGCACAAAATAAAAATTTATTTAAAAAAAAAAAAAAAACAACACATGCATTATAATCGTTCATTTTTACACATTACAGGCAAAAATAATTTCATATACAAATTAAATTTTACTACTTATTTTTAGCGGTTTGACCCCTTTGTTAAAAATTCAATGCATTTAAGGATTTTAAGGTTAAAATCAACTTTGCGGAAATGATACACTGAAAAAATAATTAACAGACATTTGTTAAAGTTGAACGCATTGTGGTTAATTCAACCAAGTTTTTGTCAAGAGTTGAAATTTGTTTAGTAATTAATACAGAAACGAAAATATTGGTCTGACAAACTTTAATTCAAACAGAAAAATTTTCTGTTAAAGGAACTGATTCTTCTGCAATTTAACAGGGTGAAACTGTTATTACTATGCAAATACATCAGATAATTTTAAAGAGAAACTTGCGCTCACAGCGTTCACTACTTTGTTCTTACTTCCGCATAAATTCCTGTCATATCAACAGCCTACACTCCATGTTATTCAAATGTTGACGAAAATA
The DNA here is from genome assembly GCF_040869045.1 of Eurosta solidaginis. Taxonomy (NCBI): domain Eukaryota; kingdom Metazoa; phylum Arthropoda; class Insecta; order Diptera; family Tephritidae; genus Eurosta; species Eurosta solidaginis. The sequence continues at coordinate 29,090,902 of NC_090321.1, forward strand.
TGCTATTTTAACAATTTTCTTTGGTATTCTTAGAGTGACACTAATAGTTGTAAAGTTAACAGTGCTTTGACTAATTCGTAAGTTTTTTTTGTTAATTTAACTGTTGAAAATGTCAACTGAGAATCAACAATTTGTTCAAAATTAGTTTAACAGCTATGTGTGATGCATACACATTTACAAAATTTAGGTTGAGTTGACCCGTAACTCGGTTGATTTCATCTTTGTTTTTTTCTTTCAGTGTAGGAAACTCCTTCTCGTATTTATTTGCACTTTTAAACTGAATGAAGAACACTGGTAAACCAACCGGATTACGGGTAAATTCAACCGATATTTCAATCAATTTTTATCCATCGCAAATAGCTGTTAAATCAAATTCGCACAAATTCTTGATTCTGAATTAGCCGTTTTAACACATAAATCAACAAAAAGAAAATAGTTCAACAAATGTTAGCTACAGCTCTTTAAAAAACAAATACAAACAAAAACTTTTTTCTAAAGATTTTGATATTGCTTTCTCCAAGAAAAATACTTATGTAAACTACTAAAATAGTATAATAGGGCTGTTGATATTACAGAGATTTCTCTTTTAGCAGGCAAATCAGTTAGACTGATTGAGTTCGTTCACTTTTATAGAATATTTTTAACTTTAAACCAAGAGCGTTTCTTCTGTTGTAATGACTATAGAAGTTTGTCCTCTTCACGAAAAACTCCGTTAAATTAACCATAATGGGATCATTTCGGCGAATAACTGTTAACTCAAAAACAACAAACCTGACTTGCTGATTTAACAAGCTTAATTTCTTTCAGGTGTAGCCTTAATTATAATCATATGAAGCAAGAAAGCAGTATCTAGAGAATGTGCCCTTCATGAGCCAGCCTTATCTTTTTAGAAATATGAGAAACTTTACCAGACTAATATCGTTGTATTTGCACATGATCTTCGAAGTTTTGCAGCACAGCGCTTCTTTCCACGTCTTTCCTGCTTGATGAATCATATGCAACTCGTGTCTTGTTTTGATTTGTTCCTACAGGATTGAGACGTCTACCATTGACTCATCGAGTGCTACACCTTCCCACATTTGCCAACTCATGGGCCTTTTCATTACCTTTTATCCCTTTACGACTAGGAATCCAGTATATATGTATGCTTGAGCGCGGTCTTTTCTTAAAATAAAATTCGTAAATAACTTTTCTTTGAATTGAGAAAATTTTCCATAGTATGAGCTAAACCCTTTTTATTAACAAGCTTATATAAGCTTCACTTTTTTGTGCTTGCATGTATGTAACTCCCTCTTATAGCAAGTATTAAAAAGAAATGTTCCGTTTAGGCATCGGTACCCGTCTTTTTAGGTGGTACGAATATATTTGCGTGTGCGATTTTACTCACGATATTTTAGAAATTGAGAGTAGTGTTCGTGTAGTCCTGGAGTAAGGGATAACATTATTTTCAACTACTCCTTGTACAGGCATGTTCTTTATGCTAGCACTTTTGAAACTATACATTTGTTCTATGCGTGAAACAAAGTAATTTGGTTTTTTTTTTTTAGAAAAGTTCCTTAAACATACACTCAGAGAAAAAATCGTTCTAAAACGAACGAAACAACTTCAAAATTAAGAACATTCGTTGACAAAAGTCTGTTAAGTAGGTTTTTTCTTAACTCGTGAGCGATGGGCTTGTTTTAAGAACAGTTTTTCCAAGCACACCGTTCGTATTTTATGACCACTTTGGTATTGATTTGTGAACCTTCTGTGTTCATTTCAAACACTACTCGGGCTTGATTTAAGATTTTTCGTTCTCACGCTTCGAGAACGATTTGTGGTCGATTTAACAGTTTTCGGTCTCAATTTAAGAACGGTTTGTGCTTGACCATTGGTGGGTGGAAGATAATTTTTTAATTGTTATTACCCATTTATTTATTTATTAATAAATAATTTTTTTGTTATTAATAAGAAATATTAATAACAAAAAATATTATTAAATGCCAAAAAAGTTCGAAAAACGCATAATATGAATTTTTTTATAGATTTCTCGATAAGAGAAATCTTTCTTATTTGATGATGCAATCTGTACTTGCAACAGTTCAACCATCGCAGGAGTGCGGGTTCGAGTGACACACGCGTGAGAAAAAGCTTTGCAGAGATTTACAAGGTATAGTCGAAACAGCGTTGTCCTTGTCCATCCTGCCGTCACGTATGTTTTTTTTTTTTTTCAAAATTTTCCAAAATTATAAAATTTGTGAAGATTATCATTTTAATATCTTCAAATCATCCGTTGAATAGTGTAACCGCTTAATGTTCTCAGTTCTGCATTCCTAGAAATGAGATACAAATTTCACTAAAAATCTTCCATATAAATAAAAAACTTTTTTTTTTTAATTTTTTAAATAGTTTTTAAAACAAAAATATATTTTCACAAAAAATTTTGTTTTTTCCATTTGCATTTGCGTTTTATATATATTTAGTTTTTTTTATTTCTTACTTCTTTGTATTATACTTGCCATATACATATAAATATATCAGTTTGCATTCAGCTCATTAATTATCGCATTGTTATAATTTACAAAATAAAAAATAAATAACAGTTTTGGATTTTGCTTTTTTTCTGTTTCACAATCGCTCAAGTACATTCATGAATTTATTTGTTTTGTATAAATTTATCGATACATATATACGTAAGTATATATGTTTAAAATTATATTTCACATTGTTTATATATATTTTATGAGTAAGAAATTTTGCGTGTTTTTTTTTTCTTTTTATAGTTTTATAGAAATGCTTATTATATATTATTTAATTACAGCTCAATATTTTACTCATATCAATTATTTGTTTATTTTACAAAATCAAAAGAACTTTTAAACAAATAAGTAAATTTAGTTCAGTTTAAATTTGTGTGAAATATTAAAAAAGATTTGCATATCATTTGTGTATGTTTGATTTGTTTTTGCTATTGTTTGTATATGAATGTTATTTACAAATGCTAATGTGTTTGTAAGTTCATTGTAGCGAATATTTAAATTTTTTGTTTTTTTTTTTTCACAAGTATATTTGTCATGTTATCAATAAAAACCAAAACGATGAAGTCTGTTTTTTTTTTTACTTATTATTTTTTCAATAATTAAACAAAAACGAATTTTTTGCTTGTAATTTTTTTAAATTTGCCTTTGTTTGTTTTGTATTGCTCGCTGTTTCTAAGTTTTATTGACTATTCAATTTGGAGCACTTAAGCGTTTTCACTCGTGTGGTCTTTTTTTCTTAGTGAATAAATTTTATTTAATTAAAACATTTCCTTAATTTAAAAAAATGCCAACAATTTTGAATGGTTTAAAGTAGCGCTGCATATTATATGAGATAAAGTGGAGTAGCTTTGATAGCTGCTTTTGGAACAGTGTTTCTGGAAACATAATTGAATTGCCTTAGAAAACAGTGTTGCTTGCTATAAAGCGATAAGCGAGTACTCACGAGATTCTGAAGTTTTTTTCACACGAGGTCGTAAAACAATTCAGTTTAACAATACCTGTGGAACTTCCTACAAACGAAAAAAATAGCTATTAAACTCGGACACACAGCATTTGATACGAAAGAACGAAAAAAATGCAGTGCTGTAATGGCAAGAAATTTGTCTGTGTGAGCCGTAAATCAACTGCCCTTGGTTTATTCAGTTAATGGGTGATTTCACCATACATTGTGCTGAATTCACCATACATTTGTTCCTGTTCAAGTGGGTACAGCTAAATAAAAAGATGAAAAGACAGAGAAAATTGATATTATCCGATAAGTATGGTGGAATTCTTTTAACGCAAATCGTGCCGAAAACAATGAGGTGAATTAAGTTCAAATACTATGCAAAGATATTTATGTATTGTTTTCGCACTTTCTACGTATTCATAAATTTCCAGCAAATTTTCCTTTTGAAATTCAAAGAAGAATCAATAGGAAAACATATACATGAATCATATTTTATAGCCTTCTGCACACGTAAAATCAATTTTAACCGATGATCGTCCAAAAAGTAACATTTTCTTCGGGAAAGTTATTTAATAAAACGTTTGAGGTATGGGATGCCAATAAATTATTATTTGCTTGAGAAACGAGTTTTTATCTCTTCATCATGCGCCGAAATGACCATCCACTTATAAATAAATGAATTCATTCCACAATGGGGTTGATTTTTAATATCGCATATAAGATACTGTCAACCATATTGTGCGATACTTTGAAGCCCATCGTGTATCTGCTGGTTGAATCTTATCAGTTTGGCTTCAGACCTGATAAATCTAACATCGACCAGCGAAACTTATACGACTGTGCAAAATGACGTTGAGCAGCAGCATCAGATCAGCCAAAATTGGGAAATACTTCTCCGAACCGTTCGAAACTAAATGAGGTTTCAGACAGGGTGACCCCCTATCGCCATAAGTCTGCATTGTGTGGTATGTTGAGAAAAGTTCACGTAGTGTGTAGCAGCACGCCCTTGCCGTAATAGCAAGAGTGTGATATTTCTCAAGGTTTATTTTATGCTACGTGTGGCAGGACGCCACCTTCAATGACATACCAATGTTAAAAGGGCATATGAAATATATAGACGGGGGCTGCCCATGCTACAAAGGGTTTAAAAATATTTTATCAATTTAATGTATGCTCTGTTAATTAAATTATGCATATTAAATATGTTTTTGTTGAGCAGTCTATTAACATAATTTATAAACATTCAAGAATCATCAATTATTTTTAGTAATAATTTTTTTTCAAATAAAAGTAAACTGAAATATGCGCGTGTGTGTGTGTGTGTGAGTATACATATGTATGGAAATGAACGATGATTATTAAGCATTAGACATGATTTAATGGATTACATGCAATTTTTTATGTATTAAACTTGTATATATACATATATATATGTTTGTATGGAGAATATGTTAAAAATTATTTAGGAATAATTTTTCTTTTTGGCTTTTTTTGCGTACCTAATTACAAAAAATCAGGAAGTAAGTAAACGTGTGTACAATACTCATTTTCTGTAGTATATCAAAAAAAAAATAAAAAAAAATCAGAAATTGCTAATGCATCTGGAGCATTCCATTCAAAATCGTAAATTTTTGCTGATTTTCAAAATTCTCTTTTTGGTCATTTTCAATGCTAATACATATTGAATTTTCTATATTTATTTCAACCAGTACCGCACAGTATCAATGCACTAAATAGTTTTTATGAAAAAATTAAAGACTTTTGTTAGGGTCGAAAACTGCAAAATGTGCGTACGTTTGTCCCGTACCAACCATGGAATGCTCCATAATAATTGTTATTTTTTTTTTTAGTATATATCAATGAATTAAAGAATATGAAATACGAAATGAAACGTAAGTAATTTGAAAGAGTTAGAATAGCGTTTCCTTTCGAAAAGAGTTGCAGAATAAGACCCCAAGTAATCTTTCTACTCTTTTATGTACCCTTATGGATACTGTCGAGCGGGCTCTATTTGTCCCCTATGGGCACTGTCGGATAATTGTATTCGTTTTGTTTGAGCATATCCCATAAAAACTAATTGCATCTCCTGAAATGGTGCTGTCAAAAAAAAATTCTTTGTACCCCAATGGTTACTGTCGGGTAAGTCCTCTTTATACCTCTACATGCACAGTAGTACAGGTCTTCTTTTTTTCGTTTACGGGTATCGTCGGAAACGTCCCGTGAGAGTAATTCATTATTTTTACGACTGAGTAATTACAATAAGGGACTATTTAGTGGGAATCAAGTATAACGCATTGTAAACGAAAGGAATCAATCACGTCTTGCTCGCTTTAGGGATTAGTCGCACGATTTTTTTCGTCAGTTAATGTGCGTCAATTGTTTGTTGCCAATAGTTTTTGTGATATTACAATCCAGCCAGCATTTTTTTGAAAATTTTGATCAAAAAATATTCAAATATCATACCCCAAGATGATTAAAAACGTTCAAATTTAAAAGCATTTTTTGTTCGAAAATTAACGTATCGTCGGGAGAAAAATGTACCATGAATGTGACTATTCTTGAATAATCATTTCTGATTCATATTTCGAAACGCTTTTTATTCATATTTGATATCATTGTAAAATTGAGCTTTAATTGTTTTAGAGTAATATTTGACTACTTTTCAGAGTCATTTGCTGATCATATTCGTGAACATATTTCAATCGTTTTGGTTGAGATTATTGAATCATTTTTGAATGCGTTATGATCCATTTATTCTTCATATCTCCTTCTAAATAGATACTACATAATGATCTTATTTCATCAGGGGAAGAAAGCATGCGGAAGTGAGCTATTTGAATCACAGGTCACTCGCAAACAAACTTGACCTATATACACCTGCGACTACAACATCCACACAAGCAGCATTTGCATTACATTGTCTTGAAGAATGTCTTAGTAATAAAAATTTTATATACATATTTTTTCTGAACTTCATGATTGAAAAAATATGTGTATGTGAAAAAAATAACATTTTCAATGAAAAGTAAAGTTTTAACAAGTATAAAACTCATTATTCAGTCAACAAATATAGTCAGAAAACATTCAGAAAGCTGATTGAAAAATGATTATAAATTTTTGATCACCTAAAGTAAACACATTTGATTCAATTATGATTCCAAAATGTGACTGAAAAACAATATTCAGTTTTTGATCATCAAAGGTAAGCATATTTGATTATTTTTTTGTTGGTTTTTATTAAAATTGGTAATATTAAAATTTAATCATAAAAGGACTTCAAAAATGATTCAAAAAAGTGATCGAAAAATGCTTTTCAGTTTTTGATCATCAAAAGTATTCATATTTGATTATTTCTTTTGTTCAATTGTATGATAACTCATTATTTAGTCGGAAAGAGTAATCAAATTGTATTGATATGTAGGGAAATTCAAAATTGAATCACCTAAATGCTGAGTGGGAAACTACTTAAGTTGATCAAAATATTTTCATAATTACATACCAGCAGTTTTTTTGCAAGCAAATCTACTTGTCTACTTGCGGTTGGAAAGATTCTCACGTATTTGTTATTTTTAATATAAGCTTTGTTCGTGACATTTTACCTACTTGTAAACAAGACCGGATTGCTATTATGAATTCATAAACATTCTGGAGTGCTTAAGTCATTTGAAAGATTAATGTTGCCTTACAATTAGAACAACTACTTACTAACGTAATTGACGCTTAGCCGGTACAACGGTTAAGGCGGTCCAAGAAGGCGCGCCAGTCGCTTCTTCGTTGGGTTAACCGACGTCAATTGGTCACACCAAGGAAACTTTAATCCTTATCCACTTGGTGCTTCCAGCGGAGTATAGCCGCCTTCTTCCTCGCTTCCATAGGCGGAACTCGATAAAAAATTAAAACATTTTTTCTTTAATATTGAAGTCTTAGTTTGACTTCTAGACCAAATATGTCTTGATTGTATACATTGATGTCAGGAAGTAACTAAATTACTTGTATAAGTATAAGCCATGATATAACAATGAAAGGGTAAATTCATTTGGAAATTTTCGACAGAAAATTTTTGTAGCCTAACCTTGTCATGTGGATTAAAATGCAAAATTAAATTGTTAATAATTTCTATGGGAGTGATTCTATTTTATTGCGCAGATTTGGAAGAAAGCTCTCATATTTCACCGCAAACATGCGGCTTGCTAACCATCAGCATGGCTTTCGAAAATTACATAGCGCTGCCACTACGTTAAATGCCAATAATACTCAAATAAATTGCGGATTCAACCAAGTAGAACACTGCTCGTGGTGCTAGACCTGTTCAAACTTTTGGCACGGTCAATCGCAGCTCTTTACTACAAGACTAGGAAGGTCCTAACCTTCTACGCTGATAGCTACTCAGAAACCAATTGGCCAGCCGCGTGTGTGCTAAGCGTCTGCGAATCGGTCGTCGAGCTTAAGAGATATAAAGTGAAGGAAGTTGCAGGTCTGTTAAAACACCGCGTTAGGGACTGTCGCAGGATGGCTTCTAATGATGTTCCAACATCATTTACACAAAGAGGCGAGAAAACTCCTAATTAAGGGGATTAGATAAGTGCTGAAAAATCAATTTCTGTTAAATTTCTCGAGACCCGAGGATCTCAAAACATCTCCACAATTATCCACAAACAGTGGGAAAAGTCCAATACGGATAAATTTTCCCCCCAACCTCAATATTCGAAACTCACAGTTGAGAAAAAAATACTTCCCAGGAAGACGAGCGCGACTCTGGCACAACTTCGATCTGGCTACTGTTAGAATAGAACTTGTTCGAATACATCGGTCCCTGGTTCACTTCCCGGAAAGCATCCTCGTACTTCAGGGAATATTATAAAAAAAAGAACTAGCGAAATCATTCCAACCGTTTTCGAGTTTTGCGCTTAGCAACACAGTCAGCAACTCAGTTTTAAATTATAATATATAATTCTTTTGTTCTGCCACGAGCGTCAATTTACGAACCAATATTAATATTTTGATATCACTCTTGTAGCATGATATGCCATCATTCCAGCAAAAATCAAACGGTTAAGATGGCTGCCTACGTCAGAGAGTGAATTTACCTCGTACAAGTATAAGCTTTCTTGTGTTACATTCAACCAAAGCATTCTCTCAGCAAAAGAAAATTTAACTTACTGCGTTTTCTCTAATCAGTATATTAAATAAAAATTTAAAAATTATATACTTTTTATAACAAAATTTGTATCATTTTATTTACAATTTTAAATTTCCTCTTATAACTAATCAATAAATATTGACTTGTAAGAAAAGTTAAAAAAGAGAGTTTGTCATTATTTTGTTATTTCACAGTCAACCAAATAATATTTGTAGGATTTAGTTTATGAGTTCAAGGCCAATTATAAATACATATAAGTATTTCTAATTTTTAACATAACTTTTTTTTCCTCAGACAGTAATTTTAAAGAAACATGCAAGCGAATTTATATTAGGCGGACTCGCTTTGTCTTACAAACGGTTCTCGGATTGCATGAAATGCATGGATTGTAAAGTCATAACAGCCAAATACACGCAAAAAATTTTAGGTAAGCCGTGCAATTTATATTATTATCAAACCTATGTATATTTTTGTGCATCGAATTGTAAGAAATAAAAATCAACCCTGTGTCAGCGGTATTTCACGCAATCTTACCATTTCGCTCACGAAAAGGCTGGGCAATTGTTTTTCGTATTTTTCCGTTCTACTTTCTCATTTTATATATTTTTTTTTTTTTTTATTTCTTACTGATGCATGCTATAACTTCAAAATGGAGTGCTCTGAAAGTCTTGCATATTTTGTTGTAGGATATAAACAATCCTTGCACCTTGCAAGCGCAAAGTGAATCCTCCTATGTTATTGTACAAATAAAATTGCGGAATTAACTTACAAAATAATATCAATTCGTTCCTCTAAGTGTTAATGAAAGTTTACTTCTGTTCTAATAAAAGTTGTGCGTCAAATAAATACAATTTTATATTAATGTTGTTTTAGTTATTTTATAATTGCTTAATATATAATTATGTATGGGTTTATATTTATGAATAAGTATAACATTTGGCAGTTTTGTTTTGATCTGGTTACGCATGAAATAAGTACATTAGGTTAGTCCAAAAATTTATTTAAAAAAATTTAGTCAGAATTTTTTAAAGCTCTCGCCTTTTTAAGAGATCATAATATTATATTCAGAAGTACCCTCAACCGAGTACTATTCAAATCTCAAGCACAGCTGACGTATGCCTCAAGCGTTTTTCTCAGAATTGGATACCTCGATAAGCAATAAATTTGTCCATGAACACAAGCAACGTTTGTATAAACTTAATTGAAAACTCAACATCGTCAAACAAAGTGGTGACTCATACATGACTCGATGAAACTAAAACTATTCCGCTTTCTAGCAAAAAATATGAAATTGGAAGTGCAAAAATCATAGAAGTCAAAGAAAAGAGCTCGTTGGCCATTACCAGCTTAAGAAGCATCATATGATGGATTTACTGAATGTGGTACATGCTTATAAAGAAAGATTAAATTGAATTTGTTAATTTATTTCTTTTTCAGACCTTCGTAGCATCTATAAAGTTACACCTGAATTCAAAAATATTTTCTGGCGTAAAAGGTTTATGCAATTACATACGAAGAAAGTTGCTTTTACAGGAAACGCTGATCTGCCCTCTGAAGTGAAAAATCTCAAAACTCCAACTGATTTTTTCACGTAATTTTCTACCGATGATTTGAATACAATTTTCAACCGATGATTTGAGTTGATTCATACGAAAAGAAATCGAGTTGAACGTTTTGATTATATTCCCAAAAACGCTATATTACATACGTTGAACGCCAAATGTGCTCAACAAAAATGGCTCATCATTTACTGCATACACCATGATAGATACCATATGGCAAAACTCACATGGCTGGAATGAAATCAGAAGAGATCGCGTGAGCTTCTCACCCTCCGTAAGAGGGTTCTTTCCTTAGTTGTGGATCTTCTCACTGGTCACGTTTGTATTGGACCGCATGCGGAAAGTATTGGCGCTCCATTTAATGAGTATTGTAGAAGCTGCGGCAACGAATAAGAGCCTGAAATTGTTAGGCATCTACTCTGCGAATGTACAGCGCTAGGTAGAAAAACGCAACGTTTTATGGGCAAAATGTTTATCGAAGATCTGAATAATCTGAGCTGAGGTCAATACACGACGCTTAGTTGGCTTCACAAACTCAAAAAAATGGTTTTATTAGGAGAGTAGGTACAAATCCGTGTGGTTTCACAATGGGCCTATAAAGGTCTAGGTGTGCAGCTCCAACGCGGACGACAGCCACTTGAATCTAACCTGCCTAACCTAACCTTACTGCCATACTTGCCTGACAAACCTCATCCTTGGGGTGTTATACTCTTTGTTTTGTGCGGCAGGAATAGGTTTGAAATATACGCTGAATTTGGCAACCGTTCCATAATTACGCGTGACACACCTGAATTTGGAGCAACAGCGATTATTGTATTAAGATAGAATATCTTTATTTCAACAAGTTGCATTTTCGAAATTTAACTTTCCTCCGTAAGGCTATCACAAAAAGTGCAGAATTTCTCACCTCTCTACCTCTGTTGGTGTACCTGAGAGCACGCTGCGTTTATAGCCTAGAAACTGCGTAGGCGAATCGGATTCCAAATTGCGAACTGCCCTCTGACAAAAGTGCAAAATTCTACGTAGTTTTTAGGAACTGGTTACGGCATCGATATATGTGGCAACCATTTCATGGAAAGACACAGAGAATGTCAAACTTTGTTCGACATATGTAGGAACTAAGCTTCTCAGAAGAACGGATGTTTAAACTACAGATCAGCGAACTAAAATCCTAAGATATAGGAAAAAGCAAAAGGCTTATATTGACATTGACTATCCATAAATTATACGCGAATATAACGCACATATGGAGGTAGTGGACTCGTACATGGGTCGCAATGGACTCTGAGTTAAAACTTTCAAGACTTTTTAACTATCTTATCGATATGAAAACAATCCAATTGCTCATTGAATATGAGAATAATTGAATTGATGTTGGAAATCAACTCGAGAGGTATGAATGTTGCACAAAATGTATCAAAAGTTGGAGAAAGATATTGAAGATCAACTTGATAACTAAAAGTTTCTCAAAATTTGTCTAATGTTGGAGAAAAAATGTAGAAAGATACTGGATTATCAACAAGAAGGCTGGATAATATTAAGAGAATAATGTTGAATGTCAACTTGAGAACTATGATTTTCTCAAAAGCTGGACATACGTATATTAGCTGTGTTGGTTTTACACGCATATATGTGTATATGCACTTAAATATTATATGGACTGCTATGTGCATAGCAATCGCAAACGCAGATGTATATGCAAGTAAAAAAAAACGTTTAAAAATAACATGGATATTCTTTCGTTGTTTCATTGAACAAGCTCAAAGCTATTAACGTGCTTTAAAAGGAAAAACAAAATCGTTGAAATGTATTTTGGATATCCATGTTTACGTACAGTTCATTTCAAAGAATAACGCGCATTCATGATTTAGAAATTTCTTTGTAAATGATAATATAAGCATGTTAAAACAATTATCGATGAGTGTGCTACAAAATGTAGTAAATTTAAGCAACTCGCTATTATATTTCTCTTCTATCTTGAGGTGGGAAGAACAAGAATCCGGGTAAGATATTTTTGAAATACCCCCAAAATCTTAAGTGAACAAATCGAAGCCTATCTTATGTGACGCACTGGAGCGATGACATAAGGTTAATGGCCATCATGTCCATTGATCATATGGCCTATTTATTGGCCTTATGGCAATTTGTACTGGTTTTAAGGTCTATAGGCGTTTTGTCAGTGTGACCCAAGAAAATTAGTAAGAAGAACTATTTAACGCTCAGTTGTTCAACACAGATAAACGAACTAGCCCTAAATATGTTTGTAATTTTGTTTTTTTGCAAAAATAATGTCATATGTTCTTCTGAAACGATATTCACGGCAAAAGTATTGGAGCAAGGACTTCTGGCAGTTTGCACCTATTTTTGCTTAAGCACGAATTTTTCCTGTAGAATTTCAAGAATTTGTGTAGATTATTGACATGAATACAATAAAATGTTATAATTATAGATAATCCCCTAACAGAATTTCCAGATTTTCGGCATTATTTTTTTTTTTTTTTTTGCCTTTTTTTTTTTGTTGAGCAAATTTTTTAACTGAGTATTTTCTTCTTTATAAAACTTTACGCTCAAAAGCTTGTATGGAAGAAAATGGAAAAATTGCAAAAAATCAGGAAATATTTTCAGAGGATTAAGACTTACACCCGTAATCAGAAAAATTCTTACTGAAAACTTTCAAATATTACTGAAGATTCGCGTGTCGAATTCAAATTTTCAAGCATTTTGCGTAAAATCTTGAACTCTAGTTTATAGTGATTTTGTTAGACATTTGTACAGGTTTATGAAAAATTATAACAAAAATTATTTTGCTTAAGCAAATATAGGTGAAAACTGCAAACAGCCTTTGAACCATATACTCAAGAAATATATACTTTCTTTTACGCCAACATTTTTTGTATCCAAAGTGTAAACAACAAAGTGTGATTGACAGTTATATATTAATCTCATATAAGAGACGATTGTGTCAAAAATCGTAAACAAATAGAAGTAACCCATTTTGGTCCAACTCATACTTCTGTATTAAATATATCTTTCATGAAAATGAAATGGCATATAAAGTTTGTCACGAATGTCAAAATTTTAAGTCATTTAAGGACAAGAAATTGACCCACCAATAAGTTTACCGAATTGATCAGGTTGAGAATCTGGTTTGATTATGCCATGTCCGTCTGTTTGTTTGAACGCACACTAGTCTCTCAATTTTTCAGATATCTTGAACAATTTACGTGAGCTGGTATATATAAAGGTGTCAGATAAGACATTTGTCGGAACCAGCTGGATCGGACCACTATAGCATATATCCCCCATACAACCGACTTTTAAGAAAATTAATTTTTTTGTCATTTCTTTCCCATTTTATGAGATATAAGCTTTAAATCACCAGATGCTTCCGTATATGACAGGTATTATTGTCTAAAAAAAAAATCGTAGAGGTCGGTAATATTGTTCAGATCAAAAGCTAATTTTAATTTCTGCCCCTTTTAAACAGCTACATAAAAGCTTCATATTTTATCGAATGGTTACGTATATGGCATATATTATTGCCTGAAAAAGTCATTGATATCGATCATATATGTTGCATCTATCCCTTACAACCCATTGTTGAAGTAAGATTTTCGTAATTTCTGCCCCATTTTAACAGCCAGAAACGAAAAATTCACCAAATGCTTACGTGTGCGGTATGTATTGATGAAAAAACAAATTGTGGAGATCAGTCGTATATATAGTACACATCCCTTACAAACGAATACTCAGATAAGAAACTTTTCGCAATTTCTGTCTCCTAGACGCGAATAATTGGCTCTGATAAGCGCGTTTTCCGGCTGTAAGTTGACAAATAAAAAAAGGTTACCGATTCTACAAGGAGAATGGTGAAGATTTGCTTTTGATGCAAATCTATTTTGTGTTCACACGGTTGAGTGTTGCTGCCACTTATCATCATAATACTTCGAAAATTTCCTTCTTGCGAACATTTGTTTTAGGAACGGTTCTGCATCAAACAATTGACTGCTATCTTACTTACTTACTTACTTAATTGGCGCTTAACCGTCTAAACGGTTATGGCCGTCCAACAAGGCGCGCCAGTCGCTCCTTCGCTCCGCCAACCGGCGCCAATTGGTCACACCAAGGGAGCCCAAATCGCCCTCCACCTGGTCCTTCCAACGGAGTGGGGGCCGCCCTCTACCTCTGCTTCCATAGGCGGGTTCCGATAGAAACACTTTCTTGGCCGGAGCATCATCTTTCATTCGCATAACATGGCCTAGCCAGCGCAGCCGCTGCGTTTTAATTCGCTGGACTATGTTGATGTCTGCGTATAGCTCGTACAGCTCATCATTAAATCTTCCTCGGTACTCGCCATCGCCAACGCGTAGAGGTCCATAAATCTTTCGAAGAACTTTTCTCTCGAACACTCCCAAAGCCGCTTCATCTGCTGTTGTCATGGTCCATGCTTCTGCCCCATATAGCAGGACGGGTACGATAAGTGACTTGTAGAGTATGATTTTCGTTCGCCGAGAGAGGACTTTACTTTTCAATTGCCTACCTAGTCCAAAGTAGCATTTATTGGCAAGATTGATTCTTCGCTGGATTTCAGTGCTGATGTTGTTGCTAATGTTGATGCTGGTTCCCAAATAAACGAAGTCTTTTACTATTTCGAAATTATGGCTGCCGACAGTAGCGTGGTTGCCAAGGCGCATATGCGCTGACTCTTTGCTCGATGACAGCAGGTACTTCGTTTTGTCCTCATTCACCATCAAACCCATCTTTACCGCTTCTTTTTCCAGCTTGGAGTAAGCAGAACTAACAGCGCGGGTGTTTAGGCCGATGATATCAATGTCATCAGCATATGCCAGTAATTGCACGCTTTTATAGTATATTGTTCCAGTGCGGTTAAGTTCTGCAGCTAGTATAATTTTCTCCAGCATCAAATTAAAGAAATCGCACGATAGGGGGTCACCCTGTCTGAAACCTCGTTTAGTTTCGAACGGCTCGGAGAGGTCCTTCCCAATTCTGACTGAGCTGATGGTGTTGCTTAACGTCATTTTGCACAGCCGTATAAGTTTTGCGGGGAAACCAAATTCAGACATAGCGGCATATAGGCAGCTCCTTTTCGTGCTGTCGAAGGCGGCTTTAAAGTCGACGAAGAGGTGATGTGTGTCGATTCTCTTTTCACGGGTTTTTTCCAAGATTTGGCGCATTGTGAAAATCTGGTCGATGGTAGATTTACCAGGTCTGAAGCCGCACTGATAAGATCCAATCAGCCGGTTCACGGTGGGCTTCAATCTTTCGCACAATACACTTGAAAGGACCTTATATGCGATATTAAGAAGGCTGATTCCACGATAGTTGGTGCATTTTGCAGTATCCCCCTTCTTGTGGACTGGGCAAAGAACACTTAGATTCCAACCGTCGGGCATGCTTTCGTCCGCCCATATTTTGCTAAGAAGCTGCTGCATGCGCCTTACCAACTCCTCGCCGCCGAACTTGAATAGCTCCGCAGGCAATCCATCAGCGCCCACGGCCTTGTTGTTTTTCAATCTGGTTATTGCTATTCTAACTTCGTCATAATCGGGCGGGGGGACATATATTCCATCATCATCGATTGCGGGATCGGGTTCTTCATCTCTGCGCGGTGAATTGCTGCCTCCATTTAGGAGAGCAGAGAAGTGTTCCCTCCATAATCTAAGCACTCTCTGGACATCAGTTACAAGGTCGCCGTTTTCATTCCTCCTGCTATCAGTGCTATCAATATAATGCTAATGATATCATATGTATGGGAAAGAATTTCATAAAAAATTATTTGTTTCGGTGTGGACCATCACATATTAACACATTTGAATTACATATATATAAATATAATGATATATATATAAATATAATGAAATTTAAAATTTGGGTTAACTTAGGTTCTTCTTAGAATTGTGGTTTGCAACGTTAAATTTTTCCTGCTGGGAAGGGGCGACCCACTCAGTACTCTTTATCACACTACAAAATTCAAAATTAGAGAAATTGCAAACTTTCTTATTTTTTTATTTATTATTTTCAAATTGACATTGTAGTACTCTTTGCAAAGAGAGTACTGTCAAATTCAATTACGCTTTGATTCTATCTATGTAGCGGCACTAATTCCAGTTAAATTTTTTCTGCGGATTGCTATAAATGACAATATACTAACAGTATCTGCAAAAAAAATGTTTAATATTTTTAGTTACTACAAAATTGCGTTCACTGCTCATTATATAAAATAATTGCGAATTTGAAAATATGAAATTTAAAATTAAACTTTTTTTGGACTACCCTAATGTATTGACATATTTACTAGTATGTATGCATTATATACATACGTGTTTACGTGCACTTTTTTGTTGATTACGTTTATTTTTTTGTTTATTATTTATTAATTGAATTAATTATTTACACGTAAACAAGGCCAAGTTGTTTGGCAGTAGGTTAGCTTAAAGTAGAGTTGGGTCGTTTCGTTATGAACATGTTCAATTGAACGGGTCTCTCAACTGAACAAGTGAGCTAGATCTTCTATTTCGGTTCTATTTGTTCTTTTAGTTCTTTCTCTCTTCACGTTCGCGAACATTGTAAATTCATACATACATATGTACGTAGAATTTGACAGTGAGCACGAATGTCGATGATGCCACTTACACTAAAGATGTGTGGACTATTTATGAAAAACCTCTTTTGTAAGAAACTAATTATTACTTTTATTAAACTTGAAAAGTTCATATTTACAACTTGTTTCTGTACTCTTTCAATTTCCTGGATCTTCCGAAATTTGTAAGTATTTTTGAAGTTAATTATACATATATATGAAGAGCTCAGAACCAAAAGGATCTACGTGACATTTTTTTAAAATTGAGTTATACCCATATTTGTATATTTAATATAGTGTATATTTGTTGACAATGCGATCCAAGCCATTTTGGACATTTTAGTGCCATATGTTTGCCAGGCCAAAAACGAACTAAATTTTATTGCATTAATGATTGGAGCCAAAAGGATCTAAGTGCGCTCCTCCAAGAAATAAAATTTAATTGCTCGGCCAAAAGAACATGCAGAATTTTTTCAATTAGGAAATTTTGTAGCCCGTTTAATTTTAGTAAAATAAAGTGCTAAACTTAAGTTCGTAGGAAGCCTCGCTGATTTGAAAGAGGTGAAGAAGCCTCTCCCCTCTCTCGTCTGTGCCGCAGACTTGGGTTCAATACTTGGCTAATGTAAAAGCAGGCTTACATGAAAATACATCATCGTATAGCAGTGACAAAATAAAATAAAATGAAACTGACGTTTATAAAGTCAGCTGTTATTACAAAAAGTTAATCTTAGTTTTGTAAAAAATTACCCTAATTTTTGGCAATTTTTTTCTAGGAATTTTTTAACGTAATTTTTTTTATATGGAAAAAGTCCTTATCCTCGTAAGAAAAAAAAATTGCCAAAAATCAGCGATATATTCTACGAACTTAAGTTTAGCACTATATTATACTAAAATTAAACGGGCTACAAAATTGCATACTCGAAAAAATTTTAAATGTTATTTTGGACGAGCAATCAACGTTCGAAATTTTATTGCAACAATTTTTGGAGCCAAAAGGGTCTAAGTGCGCTTGGATCCAGAAAAAAATTGCCAAAAATCAGCGAGACTTCCTACGAACTTAAGTTTACCACTTTATTACACTAAAATTAAATGGGCTACAAAACTGCATACTTGAAAAAATTCTGCATGTTCGTTTGGCCGAGTAATCAACGTTCGAAATTTTATTGCAATAATTTTTGGAAATTTGCAGTTATTTTCCATCTGCAGTAAACATCCTTTAAATTAGTTGACTAACCTGCATTCATTTAGACAGGAATTATTTCAAACGCATTTACCCATAATTTACAATAAGTAATTTACATTAACCTTAATTATCCCAATTCAACGTCGATGTTACTTAGATCCTTTTGGTTCTAAGCCCTTCATATATAAACTTATTTATTCATAACACATTTAAATATACCCTCCCAAAGCATTGCTGCATACACACCCCTTTCTATACTTGTTGACTTTTTTCGTGGGCGTGAGCAGAAGTTAACAAATTTGCTTGAAAAAAAAGGAACAGATGAACATAAAGAACAACTTGTTCGTTCATCAGAAAAAGAACGAAAGAACCGAACCTCTGAAATGGACAATAAAGCACAACTCTAGCTTAAAGGGTGGTGGCAAGTCATATTAATTGAAGGGTTGTAGCTAAAGAGCACCGTTAGCCTGTAAATGTTGAAAAAAATAAAATAACAAGTAAGAACGGGACTGTCTTCGGCTGTGCCGAAGACTTCATACCTTTCATGAATGGGGCTGAACAATAATCTTATCCCGTTCGTAATCTCCGAATAATCGGATGTATAAGATAAGAAATATATAGTGAACAGATCTACATACCTTAACGATTTTTAAGATAAATATAAAATAAAAAACAGGTAGGTACTTTGTGTGAGGATGCAAAGTTTCAGGTTTTTTGTGGTCTGCGTGTAAAAACTATGACTACGAATCACGTATTTCAAAAATATATGACGAAAACGTAACTATTTGATGAAATTTGATGAATTTTGAAGATTCTAGCCGTAAAAAAGGGGTCAAAATGACAGTTTATATGAAGTATATAATATATATACGACCGATCTCTATGATTTTTTCAGACAACAATATATGCTATATACGAAAGCATTTTGTGAAATTTGAAGCTTCTAACTGTTAAAACGGGGCAGAAATTGCGCAAAGTTTCTTATCTGAACAATCGGTTGTATGAGATATATACTATTTATACCACCGATCTCAATGATTTTTTCAGACATCAATATATGCTATATACGTAAGCAATCAGTGAAATTTGAAGCTTATAGCTGTTAAAATGGGGTAGAAATTGCGAAAAGTTTCTTATCTGAACAATCGGTTGTATGAGATATATACTATATATACAACCGATCTCTATGATTTTTTCAGACAACAATATATGCTATATAAGTAAATATTCGGTGAAATTTGAAGCTTCTAGCTGTTAAAATGGGGCTAAAATTTGCGAAAATATATATATATATACTATATATATATACTATATATACCACCATATATATACTATATATACCACCGATCTTTATGATTTTTTCAGACAACAATATATGCTATATACGTAAGCATTCGCTGAAATTTGAAGCCTCTAGCTCTTAAAATAGGGCAGTAATTACGAAAAGTTTCTTATCTGAACAATCGGTTGTGGGGGATATATACTATATATACGACCGATCTCATAAATTTTTTCAGGCAAAAATATGTGCAATATACGAAAGTATATGGTGAAGTTTGAAGCTTCAATCTGTTAAATTGGGTAAGATATTACAAAAATCCTCTTTTTCTGAAAAATCGGTTGTACGGAGGATATATGCTATAGTGGTCCGATCCGGTCGGTTCCGACAAATGTCTAATCGGACACCCAAATACACCTGCTCACCAAATTTTATCAAGATATCTCAAAAATTGAGGGACTAGTTTGCATACAAACAGACAGACGGACAGACGGACAGACGGACAGACGGACATGGCTAAATCAACTCAGCTCTTCAACCTGATTATTTCGGTATACTTAATGGTGGGTCTATATATTTTCCTTTAAGGACTTACAATTTTCGGTTTCGTGACGAAATTAATATACCATTTCATTTTCATGAAAGGTATAAAAATAAAAATGTGTTAGCCAAATACGATTTTCTTGCTCTTTAGCTGCGCTGTTTCCAGCACTGCCCCCCTCACTTTCTTCTTTCACACTATAACATGTCATCAATGCCATCACTTCACCCAACTGTGAAGTCCTGACGCTTGCATGCGGTTTGTCTAACTAAATAAATATATATATGTATATATGTATTTATAGCCATGTAGGTACACGGTTGTCTTATATATAGACGTATGTACATTATGTGTTTGCTTAAGCTAAAGCTTAACAAAATAATTATATGCTAGCTATTTACACAGATGGGAGTACTTACATGTTAGTTTATATAAGTGTATATGTACGATTTAAAGTATGTATGTATGAGTCTATGTATTTTTATATGGAAAAAATAAAGTTTACGTACATACATAAATGCATATTACATACGTTTATAATCATCGCCATTAACTTTGCTTGCATCGACATAATCACTTTGTTGTATTACTTAACACATTATAATTTTTTTATTTATTTTCGTCTTTCAAACTCATTTTTTTGTACAAGAAATAGAATTTTGCATATTTTTTTTTGTTCACTGGGCTATCAAGTAGTTTGGTTATTTTAATTAAGTTATTTAAATTAAATTTCTTCTTGTAATAATTTATTAAATTTACTAATTTTTCAACAGCAGCTAAGAGCACTGCGCAGCGTTTTATGCATTTTTGTAATTTTTTGACATGCACATTTGATTTTTAAAATAAATAAGCAACACTTTAACCTCTAAAATAAAAATTAAAAAAATGTTTTAAGTGATTTTGCATTAAGGATGATTTTCATAATTTTTTTATATAAATTCTTTTTGAAAATTTTTTGTTTTTTTTTTAGAAAATTTCTAATTGATAAAAATATTTTTTTTTTTGCTTTATGCAAGTAGTTTTCGTTTCATATATCATCATTTTAGGTAAGAAAAAAGTAATTTACACCTTTGTTGTGTTACTTTCAGTGCCAGGAACCAGTCCTCAAAAAATACATCGCTACCTTCCTACTTAGTTTTAAATAAATACATTTTTTAAATTTTTATTTGAATAGCTGTGCGTTGTATTTTTATAGTTATGCTTATAATTTTCCCTTTATATGCCTATTACACAACTACATCTACACTAGATAAGCTTGCACATGTGGTCCCTGCTGTTGTCCACCATTCGCCGCCATTGTCATTGAGGACGCAGCGCCCTGCGTCGTATCACCACCCTCTCTGCGTTGCTGATGCTTTTGATTTTGGTGCTGTTGTAGTTGTTGTTGTTGCAGCTGTTGCGGTCGCCAGGTTTGCGACATAGTTTGTTGTTGTTGCTGCTGATGAAAGCGTTGTAGACTTTGCATACCCACACCACCATTTGGCGTAGGCGATGGTGAGGGCATCATTAGCATATTTTCATTGTCTAGCGTCGAATAGTCCGAATCGATGCTGGAATAAATATGCTCTGAAGGCGGACGCATTGTATACGTTTGACTAGGCGCTGTGGCATGATGATAGTACTGACTATTATTGCTTGTAACACCACCACCACCACTCAGTTCTGCGCCTCGTTGTGCAGCTGCTACTGCGAGCGTTGCCGCTTGCGCCGCGTTAGGATGTAAATGTGTACCAACAATGGGATGATGTAAAGTGTTGCCCGCAGCAGCGCCTGCAATAGCGGCATGTTCACGTCGTTGCGGGCGAGGGCTAGGTGTCGCTGTAGTAGCGGATGAATAGTTTGTGGGTTCTGTAGCGCCATGCTCAGCAAGAGCGCTGCCCGCCACACCTTCGGGGCAGTAGGCGGGTGGTGGCGCTTGACGATAAAGTATGCCAGGACTAGAGGGTTGTTTGATGCGCTCATGATTGTGATCGAGCGTATAGTTATTGCCAGGTACGCCAGCAATGCCACCACGATAAGTGGGATAATCGACGGGTAGCGCATAGCGTAGCTTTTCCCAAAAATGTCGATCAGTGCGTCGTATCCGATGTACACCTGATGTTTTCAAATATGGCAAAAGCTCAATATCGCTCTCTGCTTCGAATAGCACCTCTGGTTCTTCGATAATTACTAGCTTTTGCGGTCTGCCGCGTAGCGCATCGTGTACGGCGCGTCGCAGCTCACAGCGTGACCATTCAGTCTGCAGAAAGTTACGTGATAGTAAAATAACAATGCGACGTGAAACGCGTGATGCCTCTAATAGCTGATAGTGTGTGGAGTCGTGCGCTAGATCGCGATGTTGCAAACAAATACGTAACGCTGGGCGCCCCGTCTCCAACTCACCCGCCAAATGTTGCGCAACAAACTCGGAATCCTTGGCGGAGTGTAGCAGCACTGCATCATATAGTTTCTCGGTTTCTTCGCAGCGTGGTCCAAACACACGCACGCCATAATATGAAAATAGCCAAATGCGCAGCGATTCACGAAATACGAAAATCATGATGATCACAATTAGCAGAAATACTAACGCCAATGCCACAACCAGTAATGGTATGTAAGTATTTGGTATACCATGTTGCAAGATTGAGCCGCTAGCATAGTAGTCGGTGCATGCAGCAGTTGCATTGAAATCTAAATCACGCTTCTGCACTACACTTGTACCACTTATACCCGCATCCACACAGTAGATATCTTGCAAATCTTGTACTATTAGCGCATTGTCTGCAACGTATGCGGTGAGCTCTTGCAGAAATTTACAGCGACAACTCCATTGATTACGACCCAATGCCAGTGTGCGTATTTGTTTGAATTGTGGCTGCTGCAGCTGCCACATGGCGAGCGTCACCAAGCGGTTACCATCGATGCGCAGCACCTCGAGTGTTACAAGCGGCGCAAGTGTTATGTTATCCAATGTTGTAAGCTGATTATTTTGTAGGTAAAGCTCGCGCAAAGCAATCAAATATTCAAATTCATTGCCATGTAATGTATGCAACAAATTATCCTCCAAATGCAAAACTTGCAGCGACACCAAACCGGCAAAAGTGCGATTCTGTATGCGCGCCACCTGACTACCGTTCACATAGAGCGAACGTAAATTTTTGCGTCCAATGAATGCATGATCTTTTAGCACCGGAAAGTTATTACCATCCAAATAAACAACACTCGAATCCATAGGCACACGACGTGGCAACTCGGTTGTTTGCTGACCACCGCAATCGACAACATTTGTGGACCAAATCTGATCATGATAGCAGGTGCAATTATTCGGACAAGTCATCTCACAATCACAAGCATCAAAGTCACAGCAATGGCACAGCGCAAAACAATGTGACTCGTAGCGGCAGAGGAAATCCTGCGACTTCAGCTTGGTAAGTGGGCGTACGGGTGCACCACGTGCATGTGGCATAACGCATTCGATATTCGTTAGATCCATAACTCGTGGATGTTGGCGTGTTGTGAGATTGTTGATGCGCTGCAGCCAATCCATGGTACAATCACATTCGAAAGGATTACCGCCCAAATAGAATTCGGGCAAAGTTTTACCATCTTGTATGGGTGCGACGCGCAATTGTTGCAATTGTAGTTTGGCCAACGCATTGGCATAAAGATCAACGCGCGCCAAATTAATTTTATCCACAAACGAATTTGTATGTATGGTATTGATAAGATTGTTATTAATAAATAGCAGCTCAATGGTATTGGGTATGGACATAGCGCCAATTTCGGTGATGCGATTGTGACTAGCATCCAATGTTTTAACGCGTATCTCTTCCTGCAGTTTGTAGTAGTTACCGAGCGCTTCAATGTAATTACCATGTATGTCCAACCATTTAAGATTGCTCGGTATGAAGGCGTAGTCAAACCAAACTAGATGATTTTCCGAAAGATTGAGCCACAGCAATGAGACAAGCGTTGCAAACACGCCATTGATGTTGGATAAGAAATTACGATCCAAACGTATGGCTTCCAATTCGAAATTTTTATCAAATGCGCCACGTTCTATGGATTGTATGCGATTTTTGGCGAGATTAAGCACACTTAAACGTGGCAAATCGGCAAACATGCCAACGCTGATGTTACCAATTTGATTGTCAATCAAACGCAACCCCGTAAGTTGATGCAAATTTTTGAAGCTCTGATTATCGAAAGTACGTATTTGATTTTCACCCAAGTCGAGCGTGCGTAGCATGGCGAGATCTTGTAAAGCGCGTGGCACTTCATTCAATTGATTCGAGCTTAAGTCGAGTTCTTTCAAATCGGAACAATTCTTGAATATACTCAGTTCGATTACGCTTATAAGATTATTATTGAGCGTGAGTTTGGATAGCACATACAATCCATTGAAAAGCTTATCATCCAAGGTATGTAAACGATTCTCAGCCAAATTTAAAGTATGCAAATTATAGAGTGGCAAGAAAGCGTTATCTTCAATATGACCAATGGAATTGTTACGTAAATTAAGAATCTGTAGAAAATACAACTCTTTGAAAGTGCGATAGTCGATGCGTGTGAGCGCATTATGCGCCAAATTTAGCACAATCAAACGTATGAGCCCAGCAAAGGTGGTATTGTCAATGTGATTGGATGTCAATTGATTACCCGACAGATCTACAACAAGCAGTTGCTCAAGGCGATGAAATAGTCCCTTTGGCAGTTCATAGAGTTCGTTGTTTTGCAAATGTATCTCACGTAATTCCTTCGATCCAGCGAATAGTCCTTCTGGCAATGTTTCTAAATGATTATTACTCAAATTGACAATACGCAGCGAACTCAATCCAGCCAAAGATTCGCCAGATAGCTCTGAAATATTATTGTGTTGTAAATTTAAATGTTGCAAACGTCGCAAACGTGATATACCCCAACTTTCTGTGACAGAACGCAATTCATTGTAGCTAGCATCCAATATCTGCAACTCGCTACCGCCATTACAATTCATATCGGCAAAACCAAGATTCTCTGCTGAACGTATACGATTGTGCGTTAAATTTAACACTTGCAAATTCCCCACCGGACAAAGGAAACCAGCCGGCAATGCACGTAAATTATTATCGCCCAAATGCAATTCAGTCAATTGCTTCAAGCTATTCAACGAATCCGGAAACAATTCCAACGTTTTGCTTGCTCCCCAAACGGGATTATGCGTATTCACTGCTAATGTGCGCAACACATTCAAACCCTCAAATGCATTATTTGGCAATTGCAGCAATTTGCAACCATCAATGCGTAGCACATCGAGCGTTTGTAGGCGCGCAAATGCCGCCTGTGGCAATTGTGATTCAAAGAGGTAGAGTTCGCTGCATTTGATCTCCAGCTGACTGGTGCCATCAGCACCTTGTAAATCGAGCGCTATATGTCGTTCGATAGTACGTAAATTACAGCGCACCGATGTCGTGCCATTATATTGCCAGGAACATTGATTTGTAGCAGGTTGTGATTGTGTGGAGGAGGAGGATGAGGATGATGATGCAGCCGCTGCGCCACTCGCTGTATCGATGTTCGACGTTGACTTTGATGCAGCGTCAGCAACAGCTACAAAGGAGGCAGCACCAGCGCTCCCTGTAGCTGTAGCGCCTGCTATTGAGCTACCCATCATGCTAGCTGCATTTGCTGAGCTCGCTGATTCAGATGAGGGTGCATAGGAATTATTTGGTCTATCTACATTGCCGCCCTTGTTATGTTGTATTGCTAAAGCGCTCCATACGTTTTGTGTTAGTAGGTGCGCTAGAAGTAGTAGCGTAAATGCGCTATCACTTTTGAAGAGGCGCGTTGGTAATCTGCTTAATTTACACATATTTTAAAATATTTTTATTTTTTTATTTTTATATAAGTTTGTTTTATTTTGTTAGTGCTTCAGACACTTCAGCGCTTGCATAGAGTTGCGTTTTCTATGCGCTGCTGGCATATGAGCGCTTTGAATTAAATGCATTTAGTTGATATTTGCATGCGCGTAAATCGTAAGTGTTAACTTATAAATGCTGATTTTTAATAAATAACTTCCTTTTTTGTGTTTGTTATTTCATTTAACTTTTCCTGTAAACCAATTTGTTTAGGTTTCAACTTATTTGCTTTCGCTTCAATTAGACTTCCCATTTATTTCGTTTTATTTTAGAAAAACTTTTGTCACACTTTTTTTTGTCTACGCCTCAAACATTTTGCTTCATGAATTTTTCATACAACGAAATTTTCATCCAACAATTTTCACGCATAACACGCAAAGCGTAGCTATCACTTGTCAACGCGGTCTTAGTCGTTGGTAAACTTTTTCACTACACCAGTTTTTTTTTTTATTTTTGTGAGCTTCGTTCGTAAAATACACAAACTTTTCTTTTGCTATTTTTCATGTGCTAACTAAAGCGCCCCCCATTTATAGGGCGTAAAACACTTTGCACTGCTTTTATTTTCAGGCATATTTT